>NW_020450668.1:217682-303064 GCF_003343035.1 Apteryx rowi | reverse complement strand
TCTCTTCTCTTCAATAAATGAAAATTACAGCAAGTTCGAGTGTTAATTTATGCTAAGAATTAAGGTACTTTTTAATGCCTTATGTAAAATATTTTAGCACAGAATACTTCTGTATCTGAATATCAGGTACATACAAATAGCTTCCGTACTATGTTTTTCTTGCTATAACCTTGTGAACTAAGTTATTTAGAATATATTTCTAGACATATATAAACTTTTCAGTTTTCATACTGTTAAAGGAACTGATTCAATGTACAGTAACCTTTTTTTTCCTTGTGTTATGCAGCTTATAATAGTTATTTTATGCTGATTTAATGTCTTCCTTGAGAACACTGTCAAGGACATGTTTGATTAGATTGATCAGACTTAATGAATATGTATATGTATTGAACTAAATTGTAGGCTGCATTTAAAAATAAACTCTCCTGTGTGTATGATATTAGAGTAAGTTACAGTGAAAGAATGGGGCCATTCTAAATGAGAGATTCAAGTAACCTTAGCTTAAATCTGTTTAAAAATATTGTAAATATAAACCCCACAATTCAGAAATGAAATCATTCCTTCTGAAAATTTTTAAAATTAACAGAGATATGATTTTTTTTTCCTTCTTTTTCTTTCTTTCAGCTGCACTTAAAATCTCCATAATATTAAAATGTGAACTTCTGGATGAAGCAGGCCTGGAGATTAGTACATTTATACTTTTTTTTTTTTTTTTTAACTTAAAATTAGTCTGTCTCTCCACTGTCAGCTTGTTGATATTAGTGAAGAGGTATACTATTCAGAGCTTTTGTTAAAATCAGTATCTTTCTCTGGGGACAGTATACATGGAAATGTCTTAGAAGGAATATTCTGCTTTCAGACAGTACCTCAGTAACTTTTCTAACAGTCTGTACGGTACAGTGCTGTATAAAATGCTAATCATATGTGTTTAAATGACAATAACTGTAGTTTAGCTGAAGCAGTTCTTCCTTCTTAATGCCTTTGTTCATCCTGCTCAAAGTGTTTGGTACCTGAAGTACTAATACAGCACTATACTGACAGGTGGCATTGTGAAATTACTTTTTCAGATTTCCATAGAGGCTCTGTTTTTGAATTTTGCTTTCTGCCTGTTATTCCTGAAAACCAAGCTTGATTTTTAAAGACTCAGTCATAAAAAAATAAATAGTTCCCTAGTCCAAATGAAGGCTTATTACATAAATTGTGAATTGATTAATTATGAAAGGTCGTTTTTAACAAATTCTTCTGTGAGCAATATTTCTGCAACTTTTAATAAGATGTAACTTAGTGATATTTATTAAGCATATCTGTTCAAAATGAACAGTCTAATATAGTCTCTCAGCTGTGTTGTTTCTTCAAGACTGACAAATAAGAGTGATAAAAATTGTACTTATTAAATCACTTGTTTAAGATTCAGAACACAGAGAGAAATCAAACTTGTTCTGTGGAGTTTTTACATTATCAGTTTCCAGAGTAAAGCCTCACTGTGAGTATAGTTTAAGTAATAAAACTTGAAATAGAAAATGAGATTGCCAGTTGAGCCAGAGCAATTCCATAGTTGTGAAATAGTGTAATACATAAAAATGATAAATATTTTTATTGATAATTTCTTCTAGTAGTAGATCATTATTTTATGAAATATCTTCTAAGCATTCTTAATTTACACTTGAATTAAAATATATAAATATTGCTATTTGTGAGGCTAGCTTCACTTCTATGTCAAACTATTGCAAAAGTGATATGTAAACAGGATGCGAAGATGTTTCATTCAATTATTAGTGAACTGAGATTTTTACAATAACCATTCATGAAATAAGAGGAAGGTTAATAAAGTTTACTTCATCTTCCCATTCAAAGCTAAATATCAAAACATTCAAACAGTGAAAAAATAACATATTGTTAATTTTATAGAATCATATCCTAAAGATAATGCTTGTTCTATAGCAAACAGTGGACATGCTTGCTAAGATTATGGAGTTTATTGATTCTTTATTGTAGTTAAGGTAATGGGCACAGCAGGACCTTAAAGAATGAACCAGCATGTCCCAATGAAACGTACGTACGTACTTATGTGTATGATAAAGAGAAAATGAATTGGCAAAGAAATCTGCTGGCTGCAGGAAAATGCTCTTGGAGGTGTTTGCCTCATCTGGTTTATTGTTTTCAGCAGAGAATTTCAACCTAAAATAAACTGCCTGATAATAAAGGTACAATAATTGCTAATGTAAAACAGTCAGATATTTTTATCATTATGTAACACTAGACAGATGTCTTTTTGTAAAGAAGATGAAATCTAATAACAAAATAGCCATGACCTATTAGATACAGAAAATATAAAATCATACGTCTACTAACTTACTACAAAATACTGTAAATTATCTCAAAGATATGTTTTAACCAAGAATTTCACTAGGAATTGCTATTTTCTATCCTTACTTCTGTGCAAAGTTTGAACAAACTTTGTTAACTTCAAAGTGAAAATGTTGCTATAAAATGTTCTCTAATAGATTTGAAAAACAATTTCATTCTGTTTTTGTACATTGGTATATCAGTAGCTGCACATAAAATACTTTAAATGTTGATATCAGCAGTCCCTTTACACAAATAAGTTTTGTGCACACATTTTTGTTTTTTGTTACAACACTCAGTTTTTCTTTCAAAGCCAGTGTATTAGATGGGAACATTATTTATCCATAAATTCTATGTGAGTTTGTGTATATTACTTTTATTTACAGACTACATCTGAACATATATCTGTCTTTCAGAACATTCCTATTACTTTCATATGTTTAACTTGGTAGTCATTGAACTGGATATTTAATAAGTTCAGAAGCCTCTATACACGCTTGCTTTTAGTTAACCTTTAACAGCATATTATGTTTTGCGCACTTACATTTTGCATCAGTATCATTACATCAGCTTGCCTGCTTAATATTGACTTCTTAAATTGTGGCCTTTTTGTTTCATGATATCTTAAGCTGATAGAATATTTTGTATTTTAAAATATGATCACATAGGCTCATGATAGTCAAAAATCCTTGCTGGACAACTGAAAAGAAAATAACCTGTTTGTGCTGTGCAAGTGGAATAGCACTCTGTTTCTCTATACACATACTTTTCGTTCTTTATCTTCTATCAAGATAGATCTTGATTCCTCAGTTTTATCTTCTTGTGTAATGACTTAGAAGACATTATGTCTGTCCTGATCAGTTTTGTAATGACCTTGTACTGATTAATGAAGTCTGAAGTTCTGAATCATTATACCATAAATTACACTTCACATGTTGAGTTATGTTTTTAACACAAAGTCTGTCAATGTGTAAAATACCAATGGTATTTCAATACTAGCTTACTAAGGTTGTATAACAATACTGCTTTCCTAAGCCGTAGTTGAGGAAAAACCTCCATGTTCAGGAAGAACACTATTTACTGTGTGCTTAACTTGAACATCTGTATTTCACCTGTGAAATAAAGCTAAATATGTATACAGATTGTGTTCTCCTGAAATGTGTGATCAGGGCAGTCTGCCTTACTATGAGTTACATGCCCTGTTGTGAAAAAGAGGAATGTGCACAGAGGTGGCAACTACTGCATTTAGTAAGGAGCACTCACCAAAGAGGAGCCACCCCCCTCTGTTTGTTTTGAACCTTACTCAATCAAGCTTCTACTTGTATTAGAAAAGTAAGTGAATCAGTCCCTCTCTGCCCTTTCCCATGCCTTCATGACTTCACAGACATCTGACATTTAGCTCAAGTCATCTCTTTTTCAGGAGTGAGGAGTGTAAGCTTAAATTCATGCTTTTATTATAAAAGCCAGCCTTTACCTTTAACTGCCCTTTCTGGTCTTTTCTGAATCCTTTCCAGTTCTAATGCATCCTTCAGAGACAAAGGGACTAGAACTGAGTGCAGTTTAAAGATGCAAGCAAACATTTGGTGTCATATACAGTGTCATGAGATGTTTTGTGTTTTACATTCCTGTCTTAATAATTCCTAAATTTGCTTTTCTCTTTGGCTATTAACACTGAGCCACCACTTTTGTGGAAGTATCTATGATAATCCATAATTCTGCTCCTGAGTGAGTGAAATAGTGGTCAGCTCTGAGTCCATTATTTTACATGTGAAGTTAGGTTTGTTTTTCTCCTTTGTACATCATATTTGTCTACATAGAATGCGATTTGCCCTTTTTTGCATTCACTTCTGTGGTTCTTCACTGTGACATGCGTCTTTGTCAGGCGACAAGCACTCATCAGCAAAGTCTGTCAGCTCCCCTTTGCCAGATCCCTCACCACATATCCCCGTAGAAAACTCTTAAGTGATCCATCTCCATTGTGAAAATGGATGGTTTAGTCCTGCCCTCTCTTTCCTGTCTTTTAATTCATTATTTTTGCCTCTAAGGTCTTTTCCTCTTATTCTGTAGTGGTTTTATTTCCTTATAAGCCTTATAGGACATAGTTGAAAACCTTTTGGAAAGGAGGCAGAAAAGGCTCTCTGTGAGAGAACTGAATTGAAATTCTGTGAGAGAGCTGAGAATTGAAACATACCCTTTCAAATTCTCTATCATAGAACTTTCAGAATTTCTTCTTTAACATACCATTTCACTGAATCATTGATTCTTTAAATTTTAATTTACTAGCTCATTAAAAAAGGAATTTAGAATATGTATTCGGAACTGTATGCTATATTCTCTGTATCATTTACATTATGGTAGAACTTTTTTGTCTTTTTATCTGTGATCAGTGCATTACTTCTACATAGTATAAAAAGCCAGAGTCAGAAACAGCTCACACTTTAGTGTATCTTTTATAATTCTTACCTTGTTACTACTCCAGTGCAGACTCTATTCAAATCTGACAGATTTTCAGGATGCTCCTCATAGTATCTATACAGTAAACTTAAGTCTTTCCTAGAATAATTCCTGTAAGTATTGTATTTTTCTTTCTGATATCTTTCCTGGTAATTCTGCCAATTATAAATTCTATGAAAATTACCTAAGAGGTGATATAGACAATATAGTACTGAATCATTTCAAAGTAAAATTAGACAAATAGGTTACCTTTTCAATCTCAGTACTAAACGAAAATGCAGAAATGATCCTAAAGTTTATATCATAAACTTGTAAAAGGAAGGTTTTCCTTTTCATATTCTTTTGCGCGTGAGGTAAAATATTTTGTATAATTTCCACTATAACTAGTATAATGACATTTAAAAATATATATCCTTTTTTAAATCCTATAAAACTGTTACTGTTATATTATTGTTTTTATATAAAATGATACCATTTTTTGTTACTTCTTTATCATTTTGTATAATTATTTATTAAGAGATGTTAATTAGGAAACTTATTTGGCTTATAGTCCTAATTTTTTTTATAGCTTTTTATTATGGTACTATGTCTGTAGTTTTTTAAAACTATGCATCTAAAACCTTCTTAAGTCTTTATTTTTTTGACCTTTACTTTTTGCAGAATTGTCTATATAAGGTGGAGTTACAAGAATTAAACTTAGTATTTAGATGATTCCATATAGTTTAGCATATAATATCCTACTTTCAAGGAATTTTCCTAACATACATCTGCCATACCAACATTCATTTCTTTAAATAGTATTTGCACATCGAGGAATTATTTCATTGACTGGATTGTACTGGCAACCAAGTTTGCTTCCAGAAGAGTTGCAGTTGATTTATAATCTATAATTGCTTTAAGAGTATTCAGATTCCGTGCATAACCTTGCACTTGTTTATTTTGAGTTTCATCTTTGTCATCTAGTTAATTACCTGTGTATTGATACATGTGTTCTTCTTTACAGCGCTCATCTAAAAGGACTGGCAGATGTTAAAACATTTGAAAATTATTCCTGGATAATTTTCAGCACTATATTTGCACAACTGAAAAAAGGAAGATTGATAGCCTGACTGCTTAATAACAGTCTGTGTCGCTTTGGCAGAGCTGTACATTTGTATCCAAATACCATGAGAGAGAACTTTGCACTGCAGATGAGGGAGAGGTTTTATCAAAATATGGCAGGGAAGACTGCAGCAATACATTACACTTTTTTTGGTATCCTTTGGGATGATGGCACAACAAAAACTAAATCCATGCACAGACAAATTTAAAAACAAACAGTAAAGAAAACTGTGGAGTAGGATCATAGAATAATTCAGGTTGAAAGGGATCTCAGAACTTTCTGCTTCAAGCAGAGTCATCTGTGCTGTCAGACCAGCTTGCTGAGGGCCTTATTTTATTGCACAGCCTGTCTGAGTGATCTGTTCCACTGCATCCCAGTCGTCATTGTGAAAAAGTTTTTCCTTATGCCTAATCAGAACTTCTGCTGTTTCAATACATGTCCATTGTCTCTTGTCCTACCACCATGCACCACTGTAAAGAGTTGGCTAATTCTTATTGATAACCTTCTCATATGTACTGGGGGTTGCTATCAGCTGCTTCTTCTGCAGGCTGAATGAGCCTAGTTCCCTCAGCTTCTCTTCACAGGGCAAGTGCACCAGCCTTGATGGCACTCCACTGAACTCACTCCAATTTAACAACATTTTTGTTGTATTAGAGGGCCCAAACCCGCGCCCAGTACTGTGAACGTGGTCTAACAACTGATGAGAATAAAGAGGGATAATCACTTCCTTCAGTCTACTGACTGTAGCTACAGACCTCTGCATCAGTCAAAATGATTCATCAAAAATACAAAGGGCATAGATTAAGCCCAACATAGAGCACATTGAAAAATTTTGCTATAATGTAAATCTGAATTAATTCTATTGCTTCTAATACATAAAAATTACAGAATCAGGTATCTACCCAAGATACACATTTGTAAAGGAGGTTGTATCATAGTTTGCTAGATAGAAAATGGTGAAAAACTGTAAAAGTAAAGTAAAATAACAGAAGAGTATGGGAAAATTCAGAAACTTCTCAGCTTTAATAAGACCTGTATATCCTGTCCAATCAGTGTAGACAAATGCTTGATTATGTGCCTTGAATTTCTTGCTCTACTTTTTCTTGTCAGTTGAGCCAGATTCTTATGTCTTTGCAAAGTTGATAGTTGTTTATTGCCATATTAGGCTGTGCTAGTCAACCAGGATGAAACTCTTGCCCTTGTTGTAAAAACTGAGTCATGTTCATAACAGCTGTGGCTGGACAGTGTTTTCTAGTGTCTGTAAGCATAGAAAAAATAGCAAGATCTAAAGAAAATATGTACTTATTTTAACCACAGCACTGCTACTTAATCTCAAAGTTACTATTACTTGTATTTCTAATCCTTCATCAAAGTATGAGTTTGTCGATCTGTTCAGGTCTTGTTCTTTTTATGTCTATGTAATTTTCAGTGACGGTCACATGCTAAAAAAAATTAATGCTTTTATATTTATTATTCACAAATGTCCATCTTTTGGGTATTGTTAGTCCTCTGCAGAGGAAGCGGGCTCGCTTACATTTCTGCAGCACCTAGCATGGTAGAATCTATTTCTAAGTAGAGGTTTCTGGTTTTAAAATAAGTAGCTTTTAACAAGGTTGTTCATTAGCATTTAACTTTTGACCAGAATGGGTATAACCAAAGGTGTTAGATACAGAAAAGTGATTGTTCACTAGGGAAGGAGGCGGCATGTTAATGCATCAGAGGAAATGCACTTGAGCATTTTATGTAGAGATTCCCCAGTAGTCATAGTGCTATGAATCAAGACAAGTAATAGTTCACTCTTGAGGGGGGAGGATGGAATCTACAACTTTCAATTAGGAAGAAATTTTGGCCTTAACTTTTTCTTATTTTGAAATTTAAAAGAATTATTTGGGTTTTTTTATTTTATTATAATGGTACGGTTTGTGTTGCAGCAATTTTTTTTAGCAAATTCATTGCATCTTCTAGTATCTGTATGGATGTGGCAGGAGGCCAGTGTTTTGTTTATATCAACAAAGAATGACTATTTCTTGTATTGTATCCAAAGAATGTGTTCAACCTTTAGAAGGAAATAAAAACAAAGGCCATAACATTATAGAAATGTTGCAGTCCTAAGACTGGAAAGAAAAGTGGTGAATAAAAACATAATAGTGCTAGTTTAAAAACCTTTCTTGGAAGAAAGAAGAGGTTCTTATGGCCTTCAAATAGATTATTAAATAGGATCATTTTAATTTTTGAATAGAATGGCTTTCACAGGTATAGAGACTAAATTTTACACTTGATAACATTCCACAAGTGGGGGGAAAAAAATCGTAATCCTAAGGAACTAAGATGCCATGGCAGTGATAGGTGGGGGCATAAATCCATTAGAGTCTTCTGGATCAGTTATTACACCATCAAACACCCACTTGAAGACTTAAAGAAAACAATTGATCCACTTAGTGTTTTGGGGCTTCTGAAAAGTGAGAAATTGTCATTTGTTCTGGAATCAGATAAAAGTAGTAGTGAATCCCTAGTGAAAGCTCAAGAGAAAAGGGTTAAAATAATTAAGGTCACAAAGCCATATGTTGATTGTTGTATGTATTATTTCATAACAGCATACCCAGAATATGTGAAACTCTGAAGAAAAGCATATAAACAAAAATAACACCAAGAACCTCAACATCATACAAACTGCTGAGAAAACCCTCTTTTACAGTTACAAAAAAAGAAGGGGGAATGGGGAGTAAAAGCTTGCCTCTTTGGCTGCGTCTGCATTAGTAAATTCAAGCGTTCCTGGGTATGTTCTCGGGCACTGGTGCGTGAATGGCTACACTACTAACTTGGTCATGTTTCCTGCCACCAAGTGTTCGGTTCCAGCTTGCACTGCCCCAGACAATTGCAGACATGGCTCAGCCCTCAGAACGTTGCAAGGATCGTATCCAGTAGCCAATCTGAATATGACATGTTGGTTTGGGAACTGAAAATAATCAGCACAGGGGGAAGCTGTTTCTTGCCAGTTGACCTTGATGATCGTGAATAGCTTACTAGTAAAGCTGTGACCTTCATGTTTATAGCTTTTGTTTTATAAAGGTCACTTTATCACCTCAGTGCTGAAGAGGGAACAGGTCAGGCATATATGTAGCTGAATATGTCCTTATTCTGTGGCCTGGCTTATAAATGGTACATATAGTATAAAAAGATTTTTGCCATAACTTGTGTGGCTGTCTCCATGACTAATATTTGTGGGCATCTTCATGGTGTTACGGAGCTATATGCAATGTTCAGGGTCTTTATTTTTCTACAGGGCAGATCCTTTACAAAAGGATCTACAAAAAAACACAAAGCATTTGTTTGGGTTCTTACTGTGATAAGTATCTGTACAAAGTGATCACTGTACAGCATCTATCACTGTAATGTGATAGATGCTGTACAAAGTGAGATTAGCCTACTAGACTAAAAGTGGCATTGGAGAACCTTCCTATTCTTCATCAGGCTGTATTCATGACATACCACTTTCTGGGCAGAAGCTGAATTCTGTGGTTTAGTCTTATATTGTGTTGTTTGGCACTTCAGATTTTCATCTTAATTTCTGCAAGCCATGCTGTAAGCTATTATGAGACATTCTTTCAGTTAACTTGGAAAAAAAAAAAAAAAAAAGGATCCAATAGGTAAACTGAGTATTCTTCCATATGTTAACCCTTCAATGTTTCTGTGAATGTGATATACTGAGTATTTCTTCTGAAATAGAACAGTTATTGTTACTTCTTTTCACCTGATGTGTCAGTTTTCAATATCTTTTAAGATGTGGTTAGGAGGAGAAACTGATGATCTGTTCTAGTTGTGTATGTCTTCAGTGCGATTCTGCCTAGATGCAGAGAATGTAGACGAATTCCTATTTCCTTGAATACAGAAGGAATCACACAGCTGGAAACAACTTCTTTGCTCACAGTTCCATTCACTGCCCTCCTTTTCCCCTGCCCCTAGCTAGCATGTAACTCAGATGTTCTTTGTTAACTTGTCAGAGTAAATCTAATCTCCTTCACTCAGATGTGTAACTGTAAGTAAAATCTAATATTTACCTTCCAGGCTATTAGGAGACTCCTTGGATTACAAGACAGTGCCTAATGATATGTGCAGTCTTGTCTTTGCTAGTTTTTATTTTTATTCTTGTTTTATTAAAGGAATGTTTAAGTGTTCTTTGTTACACCCAGTAACTCAAATGGGTGGTGGTATTAAAACCTACTGTATAAAACTTCTCTCTGCTCCTCTTTTAGCTCTACCCATTTGTTTTAATGTAGTCCAAATAATAATGGTTTCCAGAGTCAATCACAAACAGAAGAGAAATAGTTGGAAGTTGGAAGTTATACAGTAATAAGTATTTTTGTAAAATGGAATTACTCTAGGTTTATTGTCTTGTGTTTATTTTGGTCAGAACACTTTTTTCATTACCAACCTGAAGTGATTTTGCCACCAACCAGGTGTCTTTAGAGTGCTTCCTTTCCTGTCTGATACCTTTAGACTCTCAGGAGAGGAGCCTTTTTAAGAGAGTTCCTAGGAACACTTTCTTAGAAATCTGTTGGCTCATTTTCAAAGGAACTTGCAGCATTAGTTTTCATAGCTAAAGTCTTCATTTAAGGCTTTCACCATATTAAAATCCTTTTCTCCTATTATTTATTCAAATGATCCATATAGATATTCTTAAATTCATACCTGGAATTCACTAGGTCTTAAATATAACTCTATTTATCTTGGTCAGTGCTGCATAGGTTTCTTTTCAAGGTTTATGCAAAGTAACACTTTTCTTTTTTTCTTGGGTTGTGGCAACATACTAAAGCACTTAAAAAATATATATTTTTTATCAGAGTAACCTTTTTCTAAATGGGCAAAATACAGCTTAATTGTATTAGTGTGATGTTAACCAAATCTTTTTATTCCTTTTTAGAAACTTCCATTCAGGGGATTTGAATCTTTATTCATGCCCAGACATGAGAACTGATAGGGCTACATATTCTGTTGTCATTCCTGTTCATCTAAAGCCAAAAAGAATGGGATGCAGTGGTTCCGATCTTTCCAGCACTGTTCTGTGAAAAAGAGCTTGAGCAAATCTTTCCATTATCAAAATATATAGTGGATATGCTGGCTTCAAGTGTCCTGTGTGTTCTAACATTTTAAAAGCTAGGTGGCATACTTAAGATGGAGGATATCTTTGGTCTTGAGTGTTCTTTACCCAGAACCTCAAATCATTCACTACACTGCTTATGACAGCTTCTGAATTTCTCAATAAATGTCATGCTGTAATGATACCTGTAATCTAAATACTGATTTCCAGGCCTTGTCTTTACTGGAGATGTAAGAATCTGAACAACATTAAGCTTAATTGTCACAGCAAAATCATAACACTTCATTTTTTCCAACCACTTGTCAGGTTGTTCATCAGTATTCCGAAGCTGAAGAATCATTAGAGGGATATGTAATCTGTTCTAATCACAAGGTCTCCAATACCAAAAATAGTGTAGATGTAATTTAAAGCTATGCTATATATTACTACTAACAGGAGTTCCTTTGGGGCATTTAATAATTTCTGTCTAGATAAGTTAGATTTTCTGTAATAAAAATACAAATTCATTTTGGTTTTGGTGTCAATATTGCTTCTGAAGTGTAGGTCACAAATATGGGGTCAGGACTGTTTTTCAGGACTGTTGAGCTAAAAAAAACCCCAAACCTGTCACAAGAACATTCTTCAGCTCTATAAAAACAATCAGACTCTACTATTCAAATATTTTCTCTTTCAAGCTTTGCTTGAATATCATGATTCCCTACAAATTAACTTTTTACAATGTCCTATAAAATTTGATAGATGTGTGTTGGCTAGTTTTATACAGTCTCATTTTTCTTTTTGTCTATAGAAATTCCTCTGATTATACATACAAATAATTGCAATTCTTTTTCAAACATTCCTTATTTTTATTTGATTTGATTTTTGTGGGGGGAGGGTGGGAGATTGTTCTTGGTTTTGGATTTTGGAAAGGTAGCCCAAAACTTTTCTAAATGAATTTGTTTCTGTTCAGAGTAACACTAAATGTACAACAGGTAGGCATAATGAACAGGCTGAGAAGAGATACGCCACCATCTGAGTCTCTCTGCTTTGGTGGCTTGTGAACACACATTACCTTCTTGTTTCCAACAACAAATGGTTGGCTTACCCACCATGACAGTTTCCTTCCTGGTCAGTGAAGTGAAATATGTTTAAGTCAGAACAGCTTCTGACACATACCAAGAAAGTCTTTTGGACCACTTTACTGTGCAGTGTCATCCTGGAAGAAATTCAGTGGAAGCTCTGAGAGCTCAGCTTTGCCCAATTTTTTGCCCTGTTTAAAGACTGTTTACAGGTGTGTTTGTTAATGTTTTGCCGGTATGCTTTTCTTTTTTTATCCTGTTTGTTGCTTGCCAGGAAAATATTCAAATACAGGAATCTCTACTTCAAAACTGCAAGGATGTGAGCAGCTCAACTATA
This sequence comes from Apteryx rowi, assembly GCF_003343035.1. Taxonomy (NCBI): domain Eukaryota; kingdom Metazoa; phylum Chordata; class Aves; order Apterygiformes; family Apterygidae; genus Apteryx; species Apteryx rowi. The sequence goes on along the minus strand of NW_020450668.1, from coordinate 290,669 downwards.
GTAGCTTCGAGTTCTGAATAGATATTTCAGCTACTTTCCGTTTTTGCTGGAGCTGTTATAGTTTCTACACTTGAGCATCAGATGAACACAGCATCTTGTTCATTATGAGCAGAGTAATTTTAGATGGGCAACTTTTTAAAGAGAGATTTCTGCTGAATTTGTTTATTCTTGAGTTTGTGCTCATGTCCAGCATTTCTGTGTGTGTCATAATTATTACTCCAATAGCTCTTATAGCTAAAGATTCAAATGGCATTAAGCCTACCTACTTGTCCTCATTTCTGCATATTGCCTTCTGTCTTAGTAGATCTCTACTCAGCTGCTATGTAATCTCACTCTTTTCCCCAGGTGTACCACAGAAAAGTCAGATCTTTGATTTTCTTTACAAGCTCTTGAGGACAAAAGGCACACAAGAGTTAGACATTTCAGTGTTCTGAATCCTTGTTCGATTCTCATCATTAACGGCACAGTTGTGCAGATGTGTGTCCAAACTTTACAGACATCTTTTTCCACTTACTGGTAAGTTGTTACGTGTCTGTATAGTACGTTTAGGAACTTTGGGTTCTATAACAGGACACTTATCATGCTACAACTGTGTTACTGAAAAAGGGATGATATCCAATGTGCATGCAAGTTGAGTACTATTTAAGGAAGTGCTTTGTGCTGTGTTCATATTTTCCTCATTGATAATTTATGTTCATTGTCATATTGTAAAATAGTGTTGCAAATGAAAACAGGACATTATTGACTAGTCTTGAATAAGTAAATGCCCTTCCCAACTCATTATTTGCCATTCTAAGATATTCCCTTCATTCTCTCCCCTTACTCTTTTTCTCCAGTTACACTCAACATACTAAGGCACTAAACTGCCTAGGTATCTTTTGCTTTTAATTTCATGTGGTTAGTTAAATGGGAGGAAATCTGGAACAGTATCAATAAAATGAAGACTGTCACTGTTTACTGAATATCTGTTGTTTTAATACTGATATAGTTATCTCTATGGAAGATCTTAGGGCTCTTAAATTTTATTTGTTGACAGCTAATAGAAGAAAATCTCAGTGGGGTTGTAGAACTGGTCCTTGTGGTAAGCTACTGCTGTGACACATTTACTAAGATTTTACTTTGAGATGTCATCTTGAAATTAAACCCAGACCTTTATTTACAGTTAAGACTGAAGTTTTGTATGGACCTTTTAACTAAAGGAATATGTACTGTTCATTTATGTTTTTTTTTTTCTTTGTTGTACAAAAGACAGCATTCCTCTGTGGTTTGCAATAAAATGTTTGTGAGTGAGAAAGTGTTAATTCCAATGCATTATGATGTTTTCCTATAAACAAAATTCAGCGTGGAAACAAAACAAATGATGTAGTGGAAACTGCTAAAATTGACTTTAGGAAACTAGTCAGGGTTGTTTTGATATTAAAACCAATTTTTCCTATTTTGCTGAACAATTGCAGTATTGATTTGTTTTTTAATAGTTATTGTCAACCTTGTTGGAGATAACCACTAAAGATTAATTATGCATATTTCTTTCCATTTCCTTTATGCTGTATTTCATGCACTGTAACAGAGCAGTGTAGACTGTTGCTGTTTGACCTAGATAGACTGACCTTAACATTCTTGCAAGTCTGCTCTTCTGTCTTCCTGGCCGCAGTATGGATTAATGATTACTGGGGAGGAAAGTCTCAGCCAACAGAAAACTTACAAAGACATTTTCTGTAAAACATCTGTGTTTCTGATAATGATTGACTTTCAGATACCACAGAACAAATAGTTGGCATAACATTTTCAGAAAGATTAATTTAATTGTGAAAAAGTTATCGTTAAGACCCTAAAAAAATCTGGAGAAATGTTTTCAGTCGAACTTTCGTCCAAGTTAAGTTTGACTTGTTCCTGAATGATTTTTTTGTAACAACAGAAAATAGTCTACTCTGTTATTATCGGATTGTGTTTTTGTATTTTGAAGGTAGTGAGGCTGAGAATTATAGTTTGAAAGATAAAACAGCATGGACTCATGTTTTCCATTGTAACTGCCGTCTGCCAGAAGATTTATTTTTCTAGAGTTTTCCTTGAATTAGTAAAAGTAATTGTTGGAAATTCTGTGTACCTGCAGCTTTTAGCTGGATTTTAATGAGAATATATTGTTTCATTTATAAAAGGCAAAACAGAGTGGCTTTTATGCCTACAGTCATTTAGTATGATGTTTGATATTTTATGAAAAATATTAAATATTTTTAGATATATTTTTGTGGCTTTTTTCAAAGATCAAAACATTTGCCATAGTCAAAATCTGTTAAACTTTTTTTCTGTTTATGGTATGAATTAAAACTCTCTAGAGTGTGGTTTGACCTAAGTCTGATTTATTGCTTTACTTGGCTCTGCATCAGGATGGCTGTGGTTTTTCATTCCTGTTTCCAGTAGAGTCTTCATGTGTTTGGATTTCAAATCCTTGCATAGCAGACTCTCTTTAACTGGTACTGAAAACTTTGTCTGGTAGGTCTTTACTATAACACATAGATAGTAGTCTTTTAGTTTTGTTTTTTTTTAATTTATGTTCAAATTAAACTGAGATATATCTGTGCATGAAAAATGATGAATTTGTTTTAGAAAATTCTCAAGTGATTTAGAATTTAGATGTTAGAGTATCTTATTTTTTAGAGAAGACATTTCAAATTAATACAGGATTTCAAATTGGAAATTAATTTCAAGTTAATTAGAACCATGGTAAAAGTTTTTTTACAGATAAATCATTTCTTTATTGATGGCAATCTGTAGGATGCAGGGAAGACTGTACTACTTTTGTGTTCCTTTTATATAAATTTCAACCCTACCTATTAATGAAAAAGTTCCATATAATGCTCAGCTATAAAGTATGTGTTAATCATGAACTGATTTCAGTTTTTCACTTGATCTCATTGGTACCATATTTAATAGTGATTGTGAATGACTTTTCCACCTTTCATAACTGGCAGACCTTGTAATAGAAAAAAAAATCTATATTTTTTAAGAAATCGTTTTTTAGGGTTTTTTGCTTTCATTAAGGGATAGACAATTCTCTTATTATTTTACTGAATGTTTAACTTAAGAATCAGAAAAGTGTACATTTATCTGCATGAGGCAAGGCTATCCTGGGATACGAGCTTTTTTTATTTTTGACAACAATAATCTTCGCTGTAATGCCGCCTCCCCCATTGATCTGGTTATGTAAGTTGTTGCAAGGGTTACATGAGTTGCTTCCCTGGGAATATATGATATGATGAAGATCTAGCATGCTAGCACAAGTACTCAAAAATCATTTTAGTTCTAAATGAATTAACAGTCACTTAGTTTGTACTTAATCTCTTAGGACAGTGGTTGTGGGTTTTGTTGTTTGATTTTGGTTTTAAGTATAGTAATTGATACTCTGTAATTAGACATACTGTTTAATGCAGAGTCCATTGAACTTATTAGGAGAGTTCTGTTTTGGATTAAGCCTCTAGTAGTACTTATCCATTCAAACCTCACTTAAGACTAAATGTAAGGAGCAATAAGGTAAGTGGAAAAAACTCTGATGTTTTGGGATTTGTTGACACAAATTGATAACAAAATGGCTATAAAGCAAGAGTACCATTACTTGACCATTTTTAAGAAAATACCTTGTACTTCTTATTACTGTGATTGTGACTGAAATCCAAACCAGAGAGGACATGCCAAAGTCAGACATGACACAGTGTGCTTCAGTGAATTCTTAAATTTTAAACAAAATACAGGTGCATGAACATGGAGTAGGTGAGAATAACAGACAAAAAGAGAAGATAAGATTATTTTAGAGAGAGGTGTTTATGCATAAATTAGTCATGACAAATGTCACAAAGGCCACACTTTTGGACAGTGAGCATTGTGGTAGAGCAGGTTTTTAGTAGAGGTTAAGATGTTAACTTTGTGGCTTTTAACAAGAAGCTCTTCCCAAGCATAAAAGGGCAATATTGGAAGGAATATACAAGTCCTTAGGGATAAGTGAGGGTTGATGAGTGGGAGTACAAGGCAGGGTTGATAAACGCAAAACAGATTTGACATGGAAATACAAAGCTACATGGTGAAAATGCTTTCATTTGGTACAGTGAAGAAAAGGAAGGAAACCACAGAAGAATTCAACTGGAGARGAGAAGTTTGGGAAAGGACTGAGTAGAACAAGAAATTAAGAAAGTAGAAGTAGCATTTGAATGTATATAAAAGAAGCAAAGTTACAGAATGAAAGCTAAAGAAAAAGAGGAGGGTGATTCAGAACTGTGCTATCAGAATGCAGGCCTGCAGAATTATTTTGRTTGTCTACGTTAAGCAGAGAAGGTTGCAGCTTTGGGATGTTTTGTAAAAATAGTGAAATGTAAATGCAGTCAGGATATATGAGTCAAAGAGGCTATCCAGAGTATAAATGAATACTAGGAGAACATAAAGCAGAAAGCAAGGAAAGGGAAATCAACTTTTATTTTATTTTATAATAACATATCAGTGTACAGTTCTTCAGTTTTATAATAAATTTATTTTGGAAGTCTCAGCTGCTTTTTTTTGTTACAGAAAAATAATTCCAGGAAGCTGAAAATACCAATGCAGAAATATTAACTTATTAAAAATGTAAATAATTTTCATTAAAATGATCTTTTAGCTTGCTTTTTCTGATGTTTTATTCTGGGGGTGCTATATATATATATATATATAAATGGCTATTGCAATTTGAAGCAAGAACAGTTCTGTTGCACTAGTGATGGGATTTTTCTGAAAACTTCACCTTTAAAATGATTACCAAAACAATTTATTCTGAAAGTAAAAAGTTCTCATGTAAAAAAAGACAGCACTGAAATACATACCTATTTGGAAAAACAAAATTTTATAAATTGAAACATGTATGAACAACATTTGATTTCAGCACAGTGCTTGTAGTTAAACAGTAGTTACTGAGTATTGTGTATTTTCAATTTTTTATCCATGTTGGAGACCTCCTTTCAGATTGGGTCCCATTGAGTTTAGTGGGAAGACTCATTTGAGTGAGATGTACTCATGTGAGTAAATACTTGAAAGACTAGGGCACTGATTAGTTGCTGTAGCTCCTTGGCAGTATTTTTCCGTCGTTGTTGAGAAGCGATGGCATTTCTCTTAGGTTCTGTTGCAGTTTTGTGCTTGTTGTTTCCATGGTAATCCTTTTTCTTGCACTCTGCTTCAAAGGAACCAGAGGATTCTGTCAGGTTTTCTATTATTATTATTATTATTAATTTAATTATGTGAAAAACAAATTGAATATACTTTTCTGTAAAAATACTTAATAATTATTTCCTCTTTTCTCAAGCATAAGTGCAGTGTAGATTTTAAATATTAAGGAAGGCAATATAATTCCATCTCCCTACATTTTTTAGAAGTAGTCCTTTTTTTTAATTTTAGTATATATTCAACACATTTTACAAAAACTGTTTTAATCTACTCTACAAAATTCCTAAATTGTGTTTTATGATATCAGAGTATCTTAAAACTGTTGAAGACGATCTGCCAATTCTTGTAGTCTTCTCTAATAATCTGAGTTCCCTACAAATCAGGTTAAGTGTAATATCGAGCATGCACAACAACTTGAAATCTATTACTTTTTTCTGCAGTTCGAAAGCTTAATATTCCCTCTACTGTACAGAATCACACTCCACCATATTCTGCTTTAATGTCATATTCCTGTACTGTCACTGAAATATACCCAGAGATCAGAGGAATCCTCTTTTTCGTTAATACTGGGCTATTGCAAGAGCTTTCTTCAATACTCACTGCATCTTACTTGAAAATATAAAATGAAAGTATGATACAGTATTGAGGTACACTCCACTCCATGAATAAATAYAATAAATAATATTTATTGGTGAGCAAGATATTCTGGTGTGAGGTCAAGTGAGGACATTTAGAGTAGTAATTGACACTCCATTCTCCTGTGAAGAGAAATGTAAAGAGCAGCTAAAGAATGAAAACTGGACACCCCCCCCCCCCCAGTGGTTTAGTGGTGTGGTTTCATGGTCCTCTGACATTAATTTAGATGTCAGTGCTATCAAAGTGGGTTTATGTCCTTTCTTTGCATCAGCAGTAGCATCTGTCCAGCTTTGCAGTAGGTCTCATCAGCTCACTCATCCCTCTGAAAATGAATCCCTTTTTTGAGGAAAAAGGGAATTAGGAGGATTAGTTTGCAAGCTGATCACTGAGCTTATCTAATTCAGTTTGCAGCCGCAGGAATACTTGGGCTGCTGTAAAAAAGGTGGTCAAAATACCTGGTATGGTCAGGAGCAAAAAGGAATGGATGAGCAAATGCAGAACTACTTCAGAGTGACATAAACTGATCAGTGAAATTATGCCCTCAGGGTGTCTTTCCCATAGGGCTGAATGGGTTACTGCCCCGGTCCATCCCTTGCTGCTCATTGCTATCTGTCGGCTGGGAAATACTTCTTCCTCATATCTACAAGCTAGCTGCTCTATTGAGCTAGTATATTCCTAGTATTTTCAGAGCCAGGTTAATGAATGCTTACTAATGAAATTATTTAAGCTGTTTTTCTTCATTTTGACTCAAGTAGATGAGGAAATATATTGGGATATTACCAGAATCAGCCAAAGTCTTGAGATAAAGCTGCTCCTCTCTCTTTCTTTTTTTTTTTATTGTATGCAATAGAAGATACTCAGGGTTTCTAGTCTCAACAATTTTGTTTTGTTAGAACAGAAAATAATAAATTTGTATAGTTAATAGTTTAACTAGAGTTTACTTAGAACTGAAGGCTGAGACAAATTAAGCAGAAAATGAACCTACCTCTTTGTTCACTGTGATGTTATATGGTGGATTTTATCTGCCTGTTTTACTTTCCAGTCCAATCATTTCAATTGCAGACTGTTCTGGGTCTGAAAAGGAGCAATTTCCCTCTCCCTCCAGAAGGTTCCTTCTGCACCAGAGTATAGCAGGCAGGGAACCTTCCTCTCTCCCATTCCAAGCATAACCACTTTAGCAAAATGTAATACGCTAAATAGTTGGACAGTAGTTGGAATTTTTTTAAGTTTTACAGATGCAGCTGCAAGAAGAATGATTAAGCCACTAAAGAGCAAAACTTCGAATTGGAAATTCCCAGCCTGAATTTATGCATCTTGCAGCTATGCGTAGATAGTGCAGTGTCTTGTGTTTTAATTTCTATTAGGAGAGATCAGAAGGTAAAATGGAGTGGGGCTAGAGACAGGAAGATTGTTCATTTGTTAGTAGGAGTCATAGATAAAATTTAGTGCATGCTATTTCAGAAATTCTGAAAAGCCTAAATTTTCAGTAACATAGGTTGATTTTTCTGTTTTCTAGTTCTGTTGCTTAATTAATGTAATAAATATTTGTTATTGCAATAAATTATTAATATAGCCTGCCACATGAACATATAAAAATTAAGAAATTTAGCTAGTCTTTTAATTGGGCAACTTCAATGTTGTATTAAAACCTTTTTTGCAACAGCTTGTTATTAAAGGAAAATGATTAAAGAGACTATGGAATTCATAGATGTGAGTTACCTGCAATATTTATGAATATTAATGCTTTTTCTTTGTGTTAATTTGTTCTTTTTGCTCTGTGATTACGTATGGTTAATACCATTAGGATTTAACTGTGTATAGTCAGGAAAACACACAGCCACCCTGTTTACCAGTATGTAACAGACTGTATGAGTAACATCTGCTTTTAAAGTTTAATCCTTATCCTGAGATTAATTTCTTGGCTTGGCACAGGAAAAGGGGAAGTCTAGGCAGGAAACTGGAACAAAGAACTTCAGAGTGGCCAAAAATGAAATCCTATCTGAACGCGTTTTGAGAGAGGGAGCAGTTTGGTCTGTGTTCTTCTTGTGTTATGAAAGTGTTTGGAATAAACCAGTCTGTCTGAATTTTAGGTAAGATGGCAGGGGCTTTTTATGTTGACGTATTTTTTCTCCTGTTATATCGTATCCTTGCTGTTTGGATTAAACAGCCCTTTGTTTAAAATATCCTGCTGTGGGTTACTCTACTCATCATTTGTAAGAGTTTCCAAAAGGAAGATATGCCAGAAGTTGAATCCATTTGGACCTGCTGCATGATTGTGGTTGATGTGGGACTTGCACTTTGTGGGAATGCAACTGAAGAGTAGTAGAATTGCCAACCAGGTGTGTGGGGGGGAAATTAGCACTTGATGTATGCTGACAGGAAACACTGTTTCAAAAAGGCAAAGCTAATCCTGAACACCACGATAAACAATTGCTGCTTCTCCTGCAGTTGCTGAGCTCCCACTTTTGCCAGTCACTGACTAACTGTTAAGGTGAGGTCTAATGCCTGTGGGCTGTTTTCTGTAAAGAAAATGTAACATAACACCTGTGTACATGAAGATGTCAGCACAGTTTCTTGACAAATGAAACACTCGACAGTTTATTCTTGAAATGTAGGATTTATATTTTCATAATATAGAAAAAATAATGGAAGTTATCTTCAAAGGATAGGATATATAGGGGTTTTGTTGGGGGAGTGAATGGAGCTTGTTCTACCCCACAAACGTGCCCACAAATAGCTTTATTCTGTTGTAATAATGAAGGTAATATGCATCTTTTTATTTAGAAAAATTGTGCTTAATGCTTTTGAGTGAAAAATGTTTTCATATTAAATAAATTTTCATGTATATTCAGTGTAAAAATCTAGCAATGTCAAATTTCAGTCCTGTTTCACATTGCAAGATAATCGCCATAATCCATTCCTGTATTTCTTTAAAGACCTCAGTTCAAGATAAATTTAACCAACACTTACCTCTATTAACAAGACTTCAATGCAGAGTTGGGATGGAAAGGGGCATTAGCCAATCCTGAGGACACAGGTGTGAGGAGAAGCCAGGTCTTTCTGGGGGAAGGTAATCGATTCATTTGTTTTTCTGCACAGCCGAAAGAAATAATAAGAGTGCAGGAATTATGACAAACACAGACTTTTAGAAATTATGAATTCCCACCGGAGTCAGTTTTTCACTGCCCGTTAAGACCTAGCCCATTACTTGGCTGCATACTTTGCTTTTTATGAAGAAATATATTAACACATCTGTCTATGCAGAGGTGGCTACATGGTATCTTTGTGATGTCTTGATTTCAGACGCAGTTTGGTATTTATCATCAGGGGAGTCAGTCCTTAATTAGTGGATACCTTAATAAATTTGAAGACAAGCTGGGGAAATTCATTTATTCAGGACATTTCTCAGATTCAGTGAAGTTGCATGAAGAAGTGTAAATAGTGGTAAAATGAACAGGAGCCAAGTCTGTGTCTTTTCTGAATGCTGGAATCTTCAGAGCAATTAAGAGAATTATATTTCAGTTTAATTATTCATTATTTTTAGACAAGGAGGTGTTCTTTAAATTTGACTTAAATGTTTAATATCAAGGAAATTGTAAAAATAGACATAATTTTACAATTTCCTTGATATTAAACATTTAAGTATAAGAAAATATTGATTCACTCACAGTAGAATCTTTAAATGCTTTAAGTTGATAAATAGCTCCAATAGACCTTAAATTTTAATCTCTGAAAGTAAAGGACTAATGTGAGAGTTTTGAGGCTTCTTAAATCATTACTGATGGCATTGTCAGATCCTGCGTACTTAATTTAGACCTCAGGTCTGCTCCGTAATACAAGTGGTTAGGATAGCCAGAGAATTGGTATGTAGTTCTTGCTGCTAAACAAGAGAATATGTTGCATGCAATTGCAGGGAATCATGTGCAGTGTAGTAATAGTAAGCATCCAGTTTTGCTTTATGGACAGTTATTAATTATTAATGTTTCTTTAATAAAATAAAAGAAAAAGTAATACCTTAATCTGTTCCAGAAACTAGGTCATGTAAGAGGTCTGTGTTCATCATGAATCACTTGAGCGTATTGCACTAATCAGATTGCATTTCATTGCTTACTTTTACTGGTGTGATCTAAAACTACCTGACTGGTTGAATGTCAATAGATGGAAAAGTGTGGAAGCGTACTTTTTTGAGTAAAAAGCTATTTGAAGATATTTTTAGCTACTGTGTTTTCTTTAAGAGCATAGCTTCTCAGGTACTGATATATTTCTGGAAGATCAAGAAGAATAGCCTTTACTATAAATTAACATGAACATGGTGCTATTAAAAGGCTCTTATCTATTATTTTTAAATTGAAATACAGTTCTACAAAGTTAATTTTTAAAATGAATGAATGGTTTTAAGAGTCACTTATTGTTTATATGCTAGAAGTAAGACTTGAACAAAAGGCAGCACAACAGGAAACATTCACACCTATTAATTGCCATGAATAAGCGTGGAGATAGTATCAGACATGCAATGAATTCATTGTTTAGACAAATGAAACTCTTTGCACAAGATGTGACCTTTCTTTTTCAGGATGCTACTTATATTCATTCTGCTTTGAAAAATGTCCACTGCTATAGATATACTTTTACACAGTCTAAGAGCGTAAGCATCGTATATTCATTGGTCCTGGTGTTTGTTTCACAAGAACATTTTTTTAGGTTTAAAGATTTACAGAATTTTCTCACTTTATGAAAATTCCAGATATCTTTCCTGAGGTTTGCTGAATCAATTAAAATATTAGGGTTAATGCTTTCCAAAGCTAAAATAAAACTAAAATAAGTATAAATGAAGAGGTACTTAAAGAGGAGTGGTAAAATACAAAACAGTAAATTTCTTTCTTCAGTGAAAGGAATTTTAGTAACTGCTTTCATTATGTCTAATGTAGCATAAGTAGCTAAAAGGGTAAAGTTATTTGACTTGAATGAGATAGTGGAGTAGTTATTCTGTAATTTATCTTTTATTTCTGCTTATATACAGAGCTTTTAGACCATGGTTTTTACTCCCTACTTTCTCAACAAAGTTTCATCTCTCTTTGAATCTTTCCAAAGTTGTGATTAGCTCAGGTTTTGCTGCTGATCTTGAGACTTTGCATGTGTCAGACAGATGATAGTTTGTATTTTATATTCTTTTCCACAAAACTCCAAAATCTCTGTTATCATAAACATAATGTGCCAAAATCAAAGAATGTTCATGTTGTGTTGGTGAGATGATAGATGATCAAAAGTTTATAGAGAGGAATCTGACTAAGCTCTGTTGCCTAGGTAAACAATAGTAAAACAATATGAAGTCGAAATGGGTCATAGGTTCGGTAGACCTGTTGTTCCTGAAGGTTATCTCATAACTACTTAACACAGGGTTTCTTTGTGCTTTCCTTCTAATTGTTTGATACTAACCACTTCTGGGAACAGGATACCAGATTTGAAAGGCCACTAATTTAAACCACTATGGTAATTCATATATTTCTAGTATTAAATCTAATTATTTATGCATTTATAATGTTTCTCTCACATTAGGGCTCTGACAGACGTGTGGCCAGGGATTAAAATCAGACAGCTGAAGCTGTTACTGCCTCTAGCCCCTCTGGTGGATGTTGCTGTCCTCAAGACAGGAGCACGTGATCCACTCGTGAATCAGCTCCTGAACTACCGCTGTTTTCAGGCCAGCATATTAAGGTAAACCAATTCCAATTTTGGTTTATCCTAATACGGCACGCTGAAAACTGAAGGTTCAAGAGTTCACTCCTAATCTGATCAGATGTCTCTGTTTTGGGAGTAGAAGCATCTGTCAGAAGAGGGGTTGTGTACAGCTGGGGTGATAACTGATTTAGCTGTTCTTCTCATTTTAGTCTCCTTCTGCATGTCTGTCAGGACCCTCAAGGTCTGCACCTACACACTGAATTACTGGCTTTTTTATAATTCATAAACTCGCCAGTGGTCTGATTATTTCCAGTAACCTGCAACATGTAAAGCTGTATCTCATTATCTGTTTCATTCACTGTACTGCTTGGAGTAGTGAACACAGTTTACCACATCCGCAGTATAAAAATCCTCCGCTAGCATTGTTCATTGTTCCGTATTTGTCCTTTGAGTTTCACCTTCCGATTACAAAAGGAGTAAGAGTCATTTTAATATCCACTCATATGCAAACTTGGTATGCAAAGCATTACTTTTCTAAAAAATAAGCTGCAGTCCTTTACACTAGGCAAGTGAAACAGGTATCAGCTTGTTTGTCAGGAGTTAAGATATTTGTACCTAATCATGATACAAAAGAATACTGTTTTATGATGGAAGATAACACCAGTTTTTATTCTATTTTGAAATGCAATTCTTTCTAATTTTTAAATATTCATTTCTATTATAAAATTCTCATACAAAAAGTATTTCTAATCTCAGTTATTCCATTAAAGTGTTTTTGGTATCTTAGTTTAGAAATGATGATAGATGTTAGAAGAGAATTGTACACCACTTAAGATAGGTGAAATAAGATGGGGATTGAATTGGTATTGCAAATGAACTGACAAACTAGACAGATGAAACTTAATATTGACAGATACTGTGTATCATGTCTGAGAACAGCAAACACAATATAAATAAAATGAATGGTATTGAATTAGAGTAAGAGAGCTTTGAAAGGAATCCTGGAGTAATAGTCTACATATATTTAGCAAGTATCCTACTGGAAAAACAATTGCTGAAAGCAAACAATCTTAAAAGAAGTAGAGTGGTAACATGGTAAACCTGGTTAGATTTTTAAATGCCCTCTGGTAAGAATTGTACTCAAATTTTTGCAGTATTTCTTAGCATATACTGTAGTGTTTTTCAAGGACAAAAAGAAAAAGAAACATGCTAAGAATCATGACTGTTGGTTTTAGTAATTACTCTCGCACTGCTTATCATGTAATATACTAAACAAACAAAAATATAATTGTGTCTGTCTCTAAAAGTTACAGCTTTAGAAGTAGTTTGTAAGAACTACTGTTGATAGTACGCTTTGGTAAATGAGGCATGAAAAGTATTACCATCATACAGATGGGATATAAATTTACAGTAAGACTAAATAAGTAAATTTTGTTCCTGGTCTATTCATTTATAAACCTAGTTCTTTGTGTGAATGCCTACAACTCTTAGCAAAGTCAGTGAAAATTGAGGACAGTCAATAACCAGTGGAATCAGATTGTATAGTTTTAGTTTTTAAAGTAATTTCATTTGACAGGAAAAGCCAGAATTTTGAAAGCCAGTTTGTCTAATCCTTGTTGATTAACAACATTCAGCATAACTCTTTCTCTGAACCATTTTAATTACTGCTGTGAGGAAAACTGAATGCATCAGTTACTGTACAAATGTAACTGCTCTTAAAATCCTATCCCTAGAGTCTGAGGCACTTGGAAGAGCACAGTAGTCCTGTTGCTGTAAATTGATAGTAGTTGTTGCTTTGTCATTACTCCCTGTTTTTTTCTGGGTAATTATTTAAAGACTTTTCGAACTTACTATTTTGTATACATGTATATACACGTATGTATATACATTCTTTTCATTGACAAGGAAATTCAATATCTAACATTAAGCTAATGTATTTGTGATTGCAAAGAATGACAACTTTAACAAGCTATTGTTGTTTCCTATAAGTTACTTACTGTTATRCATATATGTTCTTAGTTTTAAGCAATATTTAATAAGCACTAATAACCTTATGATAAGTTTAAAAAAAATCAATGTTGATTGCAGAAAAGAGAGTTACTAATTTTAGTCAACTATTGCCTAAANAAAAAAAAAAAAAAAAAAAAAGGTTTTGCAAGGGATGAAAATCTGGAACAATATTGTTATATTCTGTGTAAAAAGTTTTGTCTGAAATCATAAATCCATATAGCTAATTTTCTCTCCACACCCCTTTTTATTTGCCTTTGTTAGAAGTGATATGATGTGGCATAATATTAGGGAATTAATGCGGTATTATAGAAGGTATCATGTAATTCATTGATTACCATAGCTATTATTAGGAGCTTTTTGTCTTCTAAAGAGACACTTTCAGTGGAAAAAAACTATTTTTGTAGTGTTTTTAGTAAACTGATTTTAATGAGTCTAAATCAATAGCAAGTTTTTGAAACCTGTGTAGGTTTCTGTATTCAGCATGACAGCTACAGCTAATCTCACCTGGTGCTACTGCCTGTTCCTTCTCACCTGCTGCTATTGCCTGATGTTACTTACTTGACTTTCAAAGAACACAATTAACACAAGAAACAAGTTTTGGTTGATAGACAGATATTTACTTGCATTCTTTAGTTAAGACCTTACCTTACTTTGTGAAGTTTGGTGTTTATTTTTGAAGCAGCAGCTGCATTTTTAGCTGCGGAGGGCTGGTTAAGCTTCCATTTCTGTTAGAATGGGCATCCTATTAATGAAAATAAAGTACTTCTTTTGATACTGTACCTCTTGCTTTCTTTTCTCCTATCTTGTATTTTTTAATTATTTTTCTTCTGATTACAGCCCACAGTTGCAGAGCAGTTGGTAGCAGTGGGTGGCAGTCAGAAATCTGTCTAGTAGATTCCTGTGGCCTGCCTGCTGCTACAATTGCCAGGTTAAACTCAACAATGGAATTTGACAATTTGGAGAAGAGTTCACAAAAATCAAAATTTTAAGGAGATATTCTTAGCATTTGTAGCTCATGTAGTTCTCTCAAAGTCACGGACTTTGGTCTTTGAAAGCATCTGGTCACCTTTTCCTTTCAAACTACATTTAAGTAATGCTTAAGAGATTGCTTATATAAGGTAACAAAGCAATTATGTTGATATGCTAGGTACTAYATTTTTTGTGCAGTTGAAATCGTAAGGATTTCAATTATAAATTGTGTCTTTGTCTAACAGCTTACTGCAGATATTAATAAACTGTATGCGATAATACTGATAATACCTGTACTTCAGAATACAGCAAACCTCTTTTTGTGTTTGTCTCATACTAGACTAAAAAGACCTATTTATGCAAGGATTAAGGTGGGAAGCAATTTTTCTTGATTCTTTCTTGCCACACCCATAGTCCTCCTGCTTCCTTTGTGTCTGGTAGCATATTTGCTTCTGTGTTTTTCTATGCTCATCTTAACTGAGTTTAGCTGTAACTTTCATTTTGTGGCAGACTTCACTACCTTGTCTACTACACTCTTCTCTATGTCCTCTTTCTCCACATGAATATAAAATGTAGCTGAGTCAAGGGCCTCATGTGTTTGCATTTAACTATGAACTCTGCTTTGCAGTCCACCTTTTTTTCACCTTGAGCTGTGAAATTATAAACTCTATTTTAACTCCTCTTGCTGTTCCTTATGTAACCAGGTCTGCCTCTGGGTCGAGAGTTCTTAAAATTCCTAGTTTTGATAGGATTGCCTGCTATGTGTGTATAACTAGAGTATATACCACATAAATTGATATTCTGTGAAATTCTGCTGCAGAAAAAGCAGAGAGTAAAGTACTGCCATGAGGAGTTAATGGTAACATGGACTGTGGCAGAGACAGTAAAACTTTTGTGCCTCCCTTCCAAGAATAAGTTGTTGAGTACTGCACTACTGCAGAGCCTGAGCCAGTGTCTCACACCATTCTTTATAGAAAAAGAGACATTTTAGTCCTAGTCATCATGTCATTGCTCTAAATTATAAATCTTAGAATAGTATTTTCAAGTAGTTGACAGGTAAGTACATCTGAATTTTATTTTAATGTGATTTTAATAATTAATGTAGCAATCAATACAGTACACTTTCACAGAGATGATTGATTGAAGTATCCTTTAATTGCTGCCTTTAATTAGAAGTGATGCCTCACCACTCTAGCTCTTGCCTATTATATTAATAATTAGAAAATTGATTTACTTCCATTTTAATTTTGATCCACTGGGGAGCTGTGTGGTTGATGTTCACATCCTTTCAAATGAAGTTGATTTGTTGACAGTGACAGATATGACATTACCTTTTGTTTATATATGTAAACATATATGTACGTAAGCTACACTTATTCATATAATTCTCCTTAATAATGTGCTATCTGATATATTCATTTTAGGGGGAGAAAAGGAGCAATGGCAGGGCTGTTCTGCTTTTATATTTTACATTTTGTTGTTATGCTAAATAATTCCTAGGCAAAGAGAGTAACGGGGGAGCTTTATAGTGGTAGTTGCAAAATTGCCTACTGGTTGCTACAAAAAGACTTAAGATATTAACATTATCAAATGTGCAAAATTTTCTTTTTTCTTTTTATTAAAGCTCTCCATGCACATTCTTTTCTTAGTAGGTCATTCTGCATATTAAAGATTTAATGGATTATAGTCAGCAGTTCATTTTTTACTCATAAAATACTTTGGGATATGTAAGTGTATGTATGTGTGTATATATACATGTTTATATAAAAATATCTTCCCCATGGACAAACRAAAGCCTTCTTATTTTTGATTGCCTTACTTTTTCCCATGTCCTTTTGCTTTTAATAAAACTCCCAGCTCTTAAGAACAAAATGCTCTTTTTCTGACACAGAAAGAAATAACCTGTATGAATGCATTGTAGTGGATTTGTGACTCTATAGATCTTTTACTTATGACAAAGTGTAGTTCACTGCGTTTTTTCATGCCCTCCAGGTAACCTATTAGATGACATACTGTAGTGTTGATTAGCAAAGTTAGTGTTATCTTGCATACTGTAAGAAATACTGTAAGCAGAAAAGTTATTTTTGAATATTTGCTGTCTTAGGCAAACCAGAACGTGTTTAGATTTCAGTTGAATTTTATACTAAAAAAAGTCATTGTCTTGTGGATTTAAAATATATGGAAAAAATATACTTCCTGAACTACAAGCTGATCTCACTGGAGATAATTTTTTGAATTCTAAAGACTTATCCCCCTGGTTGCCTTTTTTTCTCTTGGCTGTTCAGCCATACCATTACCTAGAACATATGCCATGAGCATTTGAATAGCAATTGGCTTAGAAGTTATTCTTGAGTAACGAGTGGAGAAATCTTGATTGTTTCACCTTGGATCTGTGTGTGTGTATGGACCCAGTCAGCAGAGGAACATCTCTTTTGGTTACTTTCTGACTGGTTATCGCTTTGGAGATGAGATACACATTTCCTAGGAGCTTTGCATAACTTGTATTGTGGGCAGATATTCATTAGATAGTTGAGCAAGATGCTAATCTGTGCTCAGGAGCAAAGACCTGTAAACGCCAAAATTGAACAATAGCACATGAAATTTCTGCATATTACAATTTCTTGCCAAGTCCTTCAATCTGATTGTAGCTGTGTGTGTGTGTTCGACAGTTTCCCAAATAAGCATCTGCACTGAAGTCATTTACCTGCTTCTGCTATGACTACCTTGTAGTGGCTGCATCAAAGAAGTTTATTGAGTGGGTTTCTTTTAGAAGATTTGATTTATGGTCAACTTGAAAAAAAATGCAATCATAATGGTGTACAAAGCATGTTCAGTAAAATAAAATTGAGTAGGTAAAAGAAACTTTACATCATTGTGGCAGAATTCTGGAGCAGGCTGACTTGTATAAATCAGTCTGCTGGATATATGACATTTAATGCATGCCATCCTGACATTAGTAAAGGCAAATTTTTAGTTTTTATATGCATGTGCTTCTACAAACATGTAAGTCAGGAGATGCCAAATTTGAAGCGTATGGTTCAAACTCAGATCTTGCTTTGTGTACATGCCATACAAAAATCTTTATTAATGTGAGCAATATCTGCCTGCAAGTAGTACAACAAAATATTGTTCAGTCTTTCTAAAATTTGAATGGAGAGGTGCATCATCTTTAACTTTATTTTGAATTGCATATGGCAGAGGTGGTGACATGACAAATAGAGTTACATCTCTTAGAGGCACCTAACATGATGTTTGTACTTGTAAATCTCTTTTTATGCTGCCTACGTTTTATTTAGCCTATAGCCAGAAAGTATTTCTCCTGGTGACCACTTATCACTGTAATAAACATACAGGAAACCAGATGGCTTTTCTGTCTTACTTCTCCCTAATTTTACCACCACTCTGGAGAGTTTCTAAAGTGCAGAAAAAGGAGAGGTTCATGAGACAGCAGACAAAGAGTAGAAATTCCATGTCTCGCCTGCTTCAAAAATTCTCACTTGCCTGAACTCTGTGGCTTCCACTACATTGTTAGCAACCCAAGTCATAGTTTTAGGCATTCCACAATTAAAATACCGTTTTTCCTAACCATCAGTTCTCCCCACGCTCATTTCCAGTCCTTCAGCACTTATCGACCTTCTACGTTTTGTGCTACTGAAGGAAGTCCTCAAGGACTCAAGGAAAAGGTGGAACTGCATTTGAAAGGAGCCTCCGGCTGTCTTCTCTGGAAAACTTTAAACTTTTTTGCTCTAAGTTCTTTGGAGATTATTGCTGCATTGTGTCAGGTAACTGGCTAGATGTGTGAGGAAAGAAGATTAGAGCTTCTTCTCTGTAAGAAGATCACAAAAATTGGGCAATTATGTCTTTGGGGAGTCTTGCCCTGCTTTAGGAAACACTGCCCAGCAAGAGTAAGTTTTTCACTGATGGCAAAAATGTCACTGAGGACGAACAAAAGAGAAAAATGCATTGCTTTCCTCAGAACTTTTGGCCATTTGTAAAGGACTAATACCTTGTTGATCTTTATATTGTCTATTGAATATGAAACTTTTCTTTAGTACGGTTGTATTTGAGACAAAATATTAAGGAATTGCTAAGAATTAAACACTGCAGCTACTACTCACATAGAGAAGCTTCCTCTTATTGCCTAGGAAGAGAACCTTGGTAACGTGACCCTGTTTGTATCATCCATCTCTAAATACCTTCATAACTACCTTTTGGTCATCTTAGCACTAAATTTGCCCTAGGATTTACTTGCCAAGCTTCTAAGGTCTTATCTAACACAGCAAAACTTTGGAATTTAGCTGCAGGAATTCAGTTGTCATTATTTCAGAGAGTTTCTGTACTCTTTCTTGGTGAGCCCTTTACACCCTTCATAGTGTCCTAGTCCCATAAAAGAGAGAGGAAATTCTAGTTAAAGTGACTTATAGCACAGGTTTGCAGTTGTCCGATCATATCAGTGAAAAATATATTTCATATATTGATATAGATAGGGTAGAATCTTCTGCTTTGTTTATCTATAGCTTCATTGGAAGGCATTTTCTATTCTAACTAGGTAATACCACTTTATAATTCTGGTTTAATTCACTGATAGAAAAGATCTTGTCTAAGTAAATTCTAGCAGTGTTGAGTTGCACCTGAGCCAATGTAGAGTAAGATTTATAATGACAACTTCAAAAGACTATTAATCATAATATTTCTGGGTCATGGTTGATGATATATCTTAATTATACATGTGAGAAACATTACAATAATAATCAAATATTGATACATAATCTGCAATGCTAACCTGATGCAAGCTCAGATGGATTGCTATGTAACAGTGGTTTCATTTGATTTTAGATTTGAAAGAAAGTTAATGAGTAAAAATATTACTAATAACAAAATAGCACTGATTCTGTTCTAATTTAATCATTTTAAAGGTTCAGGAAAGTGGCTTTTCAAATTTAATCTTATAACTTCTGTAGATGTGATGATTGCTTATAAATGAGCAGCTGCATCTTCTGTGCCACAGGCTTAAATTAAAGTTCCAAAGTCCCATAGGTTTTGAATTCCATAGCACGTTAGCAAGAAACCTACAAATATAGACAGGCTCATGTTCTAAGACTGAGCACAATCCATGTAATATTCATGATTGGTAAGGCAAACAAAATGCAGCCTTACAGCAAATGCTGCAGTACAAACCAGTGAAGAAGTTAAAAAGCGTAAAATAAACAAGGTTCACCATAATTGTCCAGGTAATGTGACTGTTGTATGCCTTTTTTTCATTTAAAAACTTAAATTTTAGGTGAAAAGGTACTCGCTTACTTCATTTTTATTTCTTATAATCTAGTAATTCGAGTTAAAATAGCTGACATTGTTTAAACTGCTCTTCTTTTCCCATTCAGTTTGGTGTTGTCTTATGAAATCCACATTATTCCTTTCCTCTGTGCATGTGTAAACACCTCTGTTATTCCTTACTAATTTTTTTTTTTAATCATATCTAGAACCTTGCAGTCAGCAAAGTTTTCTTCGGACGAGTACAAAAAGCTGTGAAACCTGTGGTGGTTGGGTGGAAACCTGGAGAGGAGAGTGATCATGGTCTCATAATTCTTGGTCTCAGAATATAACTGTCATGAAAATAATTCAGTGACCTTGGTATCAGCATATAAGTGTCATGGTGCTCATAAAATTTCTCCATGTACTTCCACCAGGAAATGCAAATTCAATGCAACTACAGATTTGAAGTAAATATCTTTTTTCCACACCTGCCGCAGTAGTTTAGTCTGCTCAGTGTTTGTTTACTAATCAAAGAGTTCAACTCAGAAGCTAGTCTTAAGGAGGTATTTGAAAGAGATAAGAGACCCTTTGAAGATATTTTGTTTGTTTGTAACTTTCATAGGCTTGTTTTTAAGGGAACTTAATGAGAAGGTTTATATAGATATAAATACAGATATAGATAAAAAATATAGATAATTAAAGGGCAAAGTTCAAAATGTAGTAGTCTTAGTTTATCCAAAGTATACAAAAAGCCTGAAAAGAATCCATTACAGTTGAAAATCAATATTTTATTATTAGTATATGAATATACTATTGCTTATGAATAGATCATTGTTCAACAGAAGTTTGAGCAAGGCATTTTTCTTTATTTCTTTAGTCAGTCTGAGCAGCATTACCTCTCCTGATGTCTTGGTGAACCAATGTTGAACCCTTGGCTAACATGAACCAGATTTGACAAAGAGGTGAAGATATCAAAGATAATTAAATTCCTGCATGCTTTGTAAAAATAGGCAGTTGTGGATTGGAGAATGATGTTGTGAAGGCCTTAACTAAAGGAAAGGTTTCAGCTTAAATCTGTATTCACTGTCCCAGAAAATTGACAACTCTGGGAAAAGCTTCAGTCAGCTCCTGAACCTTCTTAGGGACAAAGATGCAAATTTGCAGGGAAATAGGCTTCATTAATTCCAATTTCATGGAACTACTTGTTTTTTTTAATGTTTTCGTCATGATTCTGATCGTGATTTCTCTCAGTCATCAGATTAAAAAAAAAGAGAGACCATTTTGAATCCTGCAGGAGTAAACAATTCATTGATTTACACTTGATGTCTATAAGAAAAAACAAAAAATTGGAAAGTGCTCTTTGTGAGAGGGGCAAAAAATGTGTTCCTTCACTGTAAGAAAAATCTAAAGCATGATGGAAGAATAGGGATTGTACTGTACCTTTTTTCTGCCCTTCCTTTTAGGATGTATCACTCTGTGACTAAGTCATTATACACCTTTTGGAATCCTTCTAATTTAATCCAGAGCAAAAATAAATTTTACAATGAATAAGAATTCAACTCCTATTGCAGTCTGTTTTATTAGTTTTGTGGAAAGAGACCTAAAACTAGATTGGGAGGAAAGCAGGTAGATTTTAAAACCTGACGTAACTCTGATATACATAGTCAATCACAGCATGTATTCCACTGACASCCTTCAAGTTATGAAAGTAGAGGATGTGCTGTTATTACTGATGTTCAGTTAATGAATTGTTCTGAATAAGTAAAAATAAGAGGCAGAAAAGGCTGTTATTGGATATATGGTCCAAAGTAACACAGGATGTCAGGGACAGTTTTCACTCTGTTTATGCTCTGTTTCTGTCCATGGTTAGAAGCTGTTTACTGCATTTTTTTTTTCTAGAATAGAATAAAYGTGTCTTGCTAGGCTTTTGACTGCAAATAGTGCATAATTCTTCATTTATAATTGTTTGCAGTTGAATCTGTTTCAATTTAGTGAGATATTTTTAAATCTATTTTATATGTGTACATGCTCCCAGATATGCATGCTGGATATACTTAAAATATCTATATCAAAAAATTACATAAAACATGAGCATTGCTTATATGCAATCAGCAGTGTGATTTAAAAATTTGGAATTAAAAAGTGAAGTAGTATTTGGGGAGTAATTATTTGATTTTGTCTGGATAAGACTGACCAAAACAAATTACTGACTAGTAGGTGTTCTGCCTATGTAAAATACTTGCACAGTGGCCATTGTCTTCCCTCCTTCTCCTCAATTTTTGCTGTCCCCAGTTGATGATTGTGTCAGAGATAATTTATCTCAACCTATGATAGAAATAGCTTATCTACTTCAATGTTAAGTGATGTTAGTTAAGAGTTATCAAAAGCTTCAACTGCTTTCAGCTGCAAAATTAATCTTCTAATTGTATTTCTTTTAGTCCAACACTTTTCAAATTGTGGAAATTTCATTTTTTTTAGGCTAGTTTTCTCTCTGTTTTGGAAGAAAATACTTACACCTCAAATGTATTTTTGAAAAGTACACTTTGTTAGCATTTAAATAACATTCCTAGCCTTAGTAAGCTGTTATACTGTTCCTTTTCCACAGATCAACAGATCTTAAAGGTCCTCTCCCCCAAGTATGTGTGTGTTTGTGTGTGTGTTTTAAGAGAAGGTTTTTTTAATGTTGTTTTATTGAGACAAGTTTAGGCTGATAAAATTTGGAAGATTTCAGAGTTAAGAATTGCAAGCCCTAATATAGACATGTTGAACATGCCCTTGAGACTGGGGTGGGGGGGGGGGGAAGAGGCATTAAATTTTAAAAACACACTGTTTAACTTCCTAAATAATATTTGTTGTATAAAAACAAAATATACAACACTTAATGAAAAAAGAAAAAGTGAAAAATGATGTGAGCAAAAGGCTCAGTGAGTGATGAACAGTGGAAGCTTAAAGCCTCTGCAAGTAAATAAGCTTTGAGGGCAATAAAAAGTCATTATCTTCATCCATGAAAGGTGATGCTGGGGAAGAAAGAGGAAGGAGAGGGCTCTTAAGCTATCTTGTCCTCAGGCATATAAATGCTTTGGAGGATTTTGACATTTCCTTATGTTCAGGTAAGCATATGTTCCTGCCTTAGGTTAACTTGATTTACTTATGTATGTGAAAAGTAGTATTTATGTGARTTGGTAATGGCATCTGAATTTGTCACAATAATGAAAAATGGTATCCTAGGACCACCACCCACTCTGATGTTGTTATATTTTTGGACAAGAGATGTTCAGGTTTTTGGGGTGTAAATGCCCTTAAGTAATCCACCTTTCCCTGGCCAGTCCAGTCTCACTGTAGGAGTGATGCCTGTCCCTAAGGCACTAAATCCTGTGGTGGAAGCAGTAGTACCAAGTGGTACAGGAGGTTTGGAATGGCAACGGTGTCGCTCTCTTCGCATAGCAGAATTGCTATGCTCCTGCTCCTTCCTAGAGCAAGTGGAGAAGAGCAGCAGAACGGCCTGTTTCACCCCGTTTTTTCCCCACTGCCAACACATGCATCTGTAATGCTTCCCAGCTGCTCGGAGAAGCCACATGAGCATCACCATCTGCTGGGCAAGGAAGAAGACTTGGGATCTTTGGGGGCTGGGCCACTTCTGGTATAGAATAAGAGCATTTATACAGGGAATTAGAATAGATACTGTTCTTTAAGTTCACATTCTCATTTATAATTCCACTGCCTTCCTCAATAGATAGGTTCTCAGGCAAACGGAGAAAGAAGAGACTTATGTATTCAAATCAGCAGAGTGTTTGTCTTTTAGAGGTGAAGTTGTCCTTTCTACTTCCCTATTTGGGAGAACTGGTGAGGTTCTTAATTCTGTGGGGTTTATTTTATATTACTGCACAGCAGGTACATGGAGGAGTATGTGAGAACCAGCAATTTATGCAGATTCATTAAGAATTTCAACCCACAGGAAGGCTCTCTAGAGGAGTAGCAGTGGAAAAACTCTACCGCCCTGGAGTTATGCGAGACAAAGATTCCTTCCTTCCTCCCCACTGTCTTCTGAGGAGCTTTTCTGAGTGTGTTCTGTTTGTAGTTTAATTATGAGGGAGACTGATGTTTTAGGCATTTATATAGTTGTTTTAGTCCAGGCTGCTTTATTTATTTCACATTGTTTTATACAGGTTGCTTGTGCATTGGGCAGACATAAATTTCACTCAGGTTGTTTGTGTTTACTATAATAATAAAGCTGATATTCTCTTTGCAAAGTGAAGATAAGTGCTTACTGTACCTTCCAGGGAAAGTGTTCTATTGCAATGTCAGTGTGTGATTAAATTCAATCATCCTGTTTTAATATGACAACTTTTATTATTTCTTGGTATCAGCTGCTTCCTAACCTGAAAACCTTCATCAGAGCCAGTACCTTGTGTATATTCATGTAAAAAATTATATTCCTTCTTTTTCACCTATTTAGATCTATCTGATTTAATCTACTGGAAGATTAAGAGTTAGGTAAACTAGTTAAACTGTTAGGCAAATAATAAACAGTTAAGGCCATTAAAAGATTTCTCTGTTAGACCATAAGGAAAATCCTAAACCAGGAACTGTGAGAAAAGGATTTATTTCTTTCAATTAAAAAAAAAAAAAGAGTTACAGGATTTCCATCTTTAAAGAAAGGCACAATCAACAAAAGAACAAAAACTCAGTCTTAAAACAGTCCTACGATTTTGACGTAATGCAAGAAAATGTACAATTTTAAGGCTGTCTAGAATCTGATGGTTTATTTATCCACAAGCTTAATGCAAAACAGGAACATGAAGATTGAAACCCAATTAAAGTGCATTCAGTTCAAGTTTTTATCTTGCAGTCAGATTTATGTCAGTCTTATTGTCTATGAAGTTTCTGTGACTTCAGTGGGAGTATCCATAGGTTTAAGGGCCTGATAATGATGATGTGGGCATTGGCATTTCGATTATATTCATTCCAAATGAATTCTGACACTGTTCTGCTTTTTAGAAGGGATTGCTTGACTGGGTCTGTGTAAGAGAGCTTGTCTGTGGTAGTACAGTACATTCAAAAGCAGGGAAAAAAGTCTATATTTTTCATCAATAAAGCAGTATGGGCTGGCTGCCCAGTTTCCTTGAATCCAATAATCTAAACGTTGAAATGTGGCAGTATTTGTATGAAGAGTCCAAAATACTGGCAACATGCTTGTTCCACAGGCCATAATGGTGGAAGGAGATCTTTTGTTCTCTTCCTGATGGTGAAACAGGAACTAAAGAAAGAGCTGAGGTTCATAGCCCTGTCTTTTTTTTTTTTTTTTAATTATCTGTGGACCCTTTTATAACAGAACATGCAAAAAAATGAATTTTAGCAAGAACTTTAGGCCATTGGTCCTGAATTACCAAGGCCATTATATCCACTTCAACTACTGAAAATATAAGAATGAAAGTAGTTTGGCAAATAACTGTAAAGCAGGAATTTTTGAGTGCTTGGGGTAAAAGATTATGTAGCTGTGTGATGGATATATAAATAGACAAATAGCAGCTGTCATCCAGTGCAGAAAGTTAGGAAAAGTTCGATTTGGAAACAGTTCTGCCTACATAACATTTTCTACTCCTTTTTTATTGTGCACACTTATGTGAAGAAATATTTATGAATTTCTACGCATCTGCTGGTGGGTGTAAATCATTCTGGCATTTGTTTTTGGAAGGATTTTTTTTTATTGGCACTCCGGTTTGCCTCTTCCTGCATCAGTCATTTACATGCTGCCTTATTCCTGCATCATAGCAACGCTTCTGATGGTGTTTTATAGTATTAACAGTAATTATTTTGGATTTGGTTTTAAGAATAATTCAACATTTGTGTTGCAGTCATCTCTAGTGTTAGATGTGTATCTAGTGAGTCCTTGAGGTGCCTAGTGTCTAGTCTAAACTAATAATCAAAGTTCCCTGTATAGTTAAGGGGGAGAGTGTTGTATCTTCATGGGATGATTTCATCCTCAGAAAGATAAGGTGAATTGTCCATGGAGGTCCCTGTCTGTCTTAAACAACTATTTCAGACTATATGCACAATTTTTAGAAAGGTAAATTTAAGGGGAGATAAATCCCATTCATAGAAAAAAGCAACAGGCCATGCTCTAAAAAGGTTACAATTTAGAAGTCAGGAAGGAGCTAAGAAGACAAGCAAACAAAAATAATTGCAGTGTATGGAGTGAATGCTTYGAACTAGGGCAGTGGTCACAAACTCCTCCTACCTGTTTTTCCTATATACCCTTGCTGGGGAGCAGTGGATTTAATTAAACATATAGCAGCCAAAAACTGCTATGGTCAAACTGTGGATTTGGACTAACATTTAGTAGAAAGGAAAACAGAAGGAGCAAGATATGAAGAGGTGTGTGTGTCTTGGTGTTTGTGCACATGTGTTTGTATATGCACGCACTCTGCATGTATATGTGTGTTATTATAATGATTTTATCAAAATGGGAGCTCATCCTATTTTTGAGATGACAATGTTCTTCCCAATCTGAGAATATACATATGGACACATCATTGTCTCTTATTTATATTCCTGGACTAGGATGTAGAGTAATTCTTATGATATGGTTCCTGTAGTGCCTCTCTCTGCATCTTATCCCTACTTGAAATTACTTTTTCCTGTATTGTTAATCTTGAACACTATAGTTAAATGTCTCACAGGATTATGACCTAAGTTGGAAAGCATTCAACAATAATAAGTATGTTCTTAAAACAATTCTGTTTCCACAATCATTGACAATTTTTATTTGCAAATATATAAAAATTACATATATCTATAGTATGACAAGTATTTTAATAGCAAACATACAAGGATCAGTAAAATTCCTCTTGAATTATAAACTCTAATCTAAGCTCTCATTTACCTGAAATTTGGTATTTGCTTCCTCAGAACAGCTGCATAGTAAGGAATGTATTAGGCTATTTGATTTCTTGAGCAAGTGGCCTTATTTAGAAAGCTTGTTCCAAAGCTTGTCACAGGCTTTCAAGCTGCGAAAGTTGAGACATACTTTTGAGGAGAATAACTGCCTTGGAGATTAGAACTGTTATCATTCTAAATTACAAGATGCGTCAGTTTCTGCAATTTCTTAAGTATATTTTACTGTTTAAATAGGTGGGCTTTTTCTCTTAGTAATTGTACGTGTAGGAGGCACTATTAACAAAGGTTCATATTACTATAGCATAGCATAAAAGCTGTAATTGCCAGTTGAACTATTGCTTTGCATGAAAAATATTCTTAAGTGCTTTTGTTGATATGAAAGTTCCTTTCAGATAGCTTGAAAAATACATATAATTTTTTCCTTTTACTCTGTGGTCCCCTTCCGAAAATAAGGTCAACTCTTTTTTCTTCAACAGATTTAGACTTCTTAAGGTATTTAGTGTGTTTGTTTTTTGATAATTTTGGCAGCTTTTGCTTCTCAGAGACGTTCCCATTTTCACCAAACTTAGTTGGTTTTTATTAGCTTTTATTTATTTATTTATTTAAATGCTTACTATTCTCTGGTAGGGGAGAAATAGTAACTCCATGCAAAATTCTAGGCACCTTGGTAATCTTAAAATATATATGAATAAATGGACTATTGTATTGCATTATGAAAAAATAAATGCAAGTACAATAATCACAAGCCCATTTCTTTTTGCAAGGTAACTTTATGAGTCAGAAGCATATTGCTACCCATCAGCCATTTTGCAGCTGTTAAGAGGAAAAAATGACAGGATTTGCAGATTTCTCTCTGTTAGCAGAGAACATTAACTTTGGGACCATAAGTCTTCTAGTTGTTTAATGAGTGGAACATTTAAATAATAATAAGTTTGAATATTTTGTGTTTTGTTTAAATAAAATTCTGAAGTTTGTATTCCTATTTTCTCTATTATTTTATTCTTGAGGACAGGCATTAGCAATAGAAAATGTGTTCACATTCCAACTTAAAGAAGTTCAAGATGAGAAAATGACAGTTGGTCTAACCTTTTTCCCTTAACAATTTGGAGGGGAGAGGGGAAAAAGGGAATAGGAGGTTCTTTTCCCAAATATTATTTTGGAAAGATTCTTCTCTGTCATAAAATTTAATAGCAGTAAAATGTAAAACAAACAAACAAAAAATACCCTCTATTTTATTCCTTCCTGATTAATTTTATTAACGCATTTTTTGACCAAAGCAATCAATGCAAATAAGCTGTTTCACTTGCACAGAAAATGTGATGAGGGAATCAGATGGGTTTTGATTTTAATTATTACAATATTAACTTTAATTTATATACTACAAATACTAAATGTTAATATTTATACAACGTGTTACAAATCATATAGGAAAGCAACCATTTTCTTGAACAAATAAAGCAAAAATATATAGTTTCTGTCCATGGTTTGAGATCTTTCTCAGTCCCAGAGGTTTTCTTTTCCAGATGCTTGCTTTTCCAAAGTATAGTTAGGCCATGCTCACTTTCATTGCAGCACTCTGCCATTAATTTGTGCACGTGCTTTCTCTGAGTGCTTCTCATCTAAGTAACCATCCTTCCTAAAACCAGAGCCCAGGAAATCTCTGGCCTTATTTGCCTTTGTTTTTGGTGATATTTACCCGCTCTTGCAGTGGAAGCTACACGAATAACTCTTAAGGTAATTGTAAACAAAGAACAGTAGTTATAATCCATGTTTCATGTCTTACTCATAACAGTATAATACTCAATAATTCCTCATCACTCTTCATGTAATTTAAGTATTTGTAAATTTTGAATCAAATCCTTAGCTGATATCCAGCCAAACAATTTATATTCGAGGGATTGTTTGCTTTTTAAGCTGACTCATCAATCCTTCTAAGCCTTTAATAATTGTGAGTTTTTTTGGTTTGTTTTTTGTTTTTAATTCCCTAGATTTCTATCTCACAAATGTGGGAATAATACATTTCTTCAGACTCAGAACTGCGCTAAATGTGGATTTGTGCAATTCAGACTTGTAAGCTGAGTACAATGGTCTATACGCTTCAAGCTTCCATATAATTCCAAAAACTCATACAGTTCCTACACTTTACAAAACGTTTTAACTTGATTTGTTTCAGGCTCTGAATTTTAGTTAAGAGGTCACAAAATCTGTAAGAGTAGAAAAAAATTGGTACATATGTGTGTATGAATATGTATGTGTGCATATGTGTACCTGACTATGCATATTTATGTTCATAAATATGCATATATGTATGCAAATATATATTCTTTTCAGTAGATTCAATAGGCTTACTGAAAATTTGAAGCTTTCACCTTCCAGTCTACTCAATAAAGTAGCTTATTCTGTTATGGAGACCTTGAATACTTACTGAGACATTTTGTGAGTAACAGTTTATGTATTTTTGAACATGCATCAATGTGTCTAATCATATTTTCTCATTCTAACTTTACTATAGCTTATTGCTGTAAAGTTTCATAGGGTTCTCAAGCTTTTATTTTGATACACCTACTTAATATGTGATGCATCATGCTCAGGCCCTTGTGATAACAGAGGGTTCTGGCCTGATTTTTTCTTTGCTGCTCAAAATTGCAAAGTTATGAGTCAAACTGGGGCCCTCTCTTGCCTCCCATTGAGGCACCGCAATGGGGCGCACCCTGCAATGGCTGCACTCCCCTGTTCACAGTTAGTCATAGGTGGGGACCTGGGGAAGCGGAATTGGGATTTACAGCTGCAGGGCTCTCTCTGGACTCTGAGTATCTGACCATCTTGGCCCCTTGTGTGCCCAGACTTTCATTCTCACGGCACCTAAAGGGACAACATATGGTCAGTACGGCTTCAGCAGACAGCTTCTTCTGCTAAGGCTAGCGAGGCTTCCTGTGAACTTTCAGCACACCTGATTAAAGAATGTTAGAGGACTGATATTAGAAGACCCTAAGTTCGAAAGTGTATTTTTGCAGAGTTCAGGAAATCACATGCATTGATGCATGTGCGTGGTACTCATCACATCTGTTAATGTGTTTCAAGAAATAGACCACTTATTCATACATAATTTAACTTTTGGCTTTTATTAGATGCTTGACTCATGTAAAGTATAATATTAATGTAGAAAACATTAACAGTTGGAACTTCAGGAGGAGTAATTGCAGATGAAACATTAAAAGGAACAATTTATTTCTCTGTGAAAGAGGAATGGAGCTTTATTTGAGCTAAATGTGTCTAATCAGTAATCTCTACTTAAAATTTAAAATCAAAGTTAAGGATGCCCTGGTTTTATAGCAGAGACATCAGGAAGATTCTTATAGGGCCGTGATTTATTTCCTTTCGATGCTGTATATCAGTTAGCTTTTTCTCCCTGATACTGCTATTTTAATTGCTTGATCAGGGAAGCTTAGGTTTTACTTCCTATTTGTGTAGGGGTTTTTGTGTGTTCTGTGTGAACAGTTCCAACTTAGTTTCTTGTAGATTAAAAAACATATCCAGAACATAAATGCTCGGTAATCGTTACCAGCTCTTGTTTCCCTTTTTAATTTGGGCAGTCTGTTGGACATCAAGCTTTGCTCTGAGAGTGCAGCCTTTCTGTCTGTGAGGAGTATGGGGACAAGTTCTAAATTAAGACCRTAATTTCTATTTCAAGAAGCAAATATACAAGCACCATACAGAGGTAAGGACTGAGGTAGAAAACTGTCATATTGAGATCTCTACTGCACAATGCACATAAGTGGGATGTTCTTGTGTGTTGCATTTAAAGATGTGTACATTTTGTCATTTATGTGATAGAGGTTTTTCACATCTGTTTAAATTTGAGGTGTGTTAAAATATTGTAAATGCATTTTAATTAAACTATTTTTATTCTCTGACTTTTAGTTGATGAGGATTTATGTGATTGTAGAGAGGAAGTGTTATACACAAGGAAGAGTTTATCTGATTTTCATGTTGAGCTTATTATTGACCATTTACTGAAGACTGGTTATTTTACATTGCTCAGGAAAGGTGTGAAAGCTGAGTTGCTATTTTACCAGCAGCTTGTACAAGTACAGTTTTAGACTGAAGTAGTTTGATCCTGAGCTGAAAAAATAAACCTATAGGTCTTCAAAGTTATTAGACTGCTGTACTGTGATTTATCAAATAAAAAGCTTAATATAAATCAGCTGATAAAAGATTGCGGCTTAGCTTTTAATTTAGTGAGACTTTTTGCTGTAGCTCCTCTGTCAGGTTTTCCTTTTCGCGCTCAAAGAAATTGACATGGTACCCTGAAAAAAATTAAGGACATGTAATTAGTAGGTGTCTTGGGATTACCCTGTACTGGTAATGCATTATGCTTTTCTGTTGTTCAAATGCTCTTCAGGATTGTTGTAAAAACACAATGAAAAGTGTATAGAATCTTAAAAATGCCAGACAGTCCTTTCTGAAAGGTACAGTGCGTTCTCCCAGAGGTTTCCACTAAGGATCTCAAAATACAGAAGCACATTTAACTTTTAGTTAGGGCTTCTGTCAATATGGTAGAACAGAGCCTTAAAGGAAGCACTTGCAAGTTTAACTGTAAACAGGTATATGTTTGTATACTTGTCAAGCATATACATAAAAGCATCAGAACTATCAAGTTGCTGAGTGTCCTTAATCCTATTGCATCTTAGGGCATTTATTCTAATGGCTGTTTCAAAAGCAGTGTCAGTTGTCTAATAAGTAACAACCTTTTCAGAAAAAAAGCTCGCTGTCTGTTCTGTTGAAGTGTCACAACTGCCTTTAAAATTTTCTTTATAAAATTAGTGCAATATAATTGCCACGGTTGTTTGCCAGAATGAATGTTTTAGGTATTTAAAGGGGGTGGAAGGAAAAATGAGCGATTAAAATAAAGTTACTGCAAGCTCTTTAGCTCTTAGGCCTAAGTAACTTCTTATATTTCGAACCAGGTTTTTATTTATTTACTTTTAAACTGGCTGATGGCTCTTAATGATTTCATATTTCCCTCCCTCATGGGACTGCAGAGAAAGGAAGTGATTAAATAAAGGCATTTCTGGTTTCCTATTCAAAAACCAGAGCCTATAAATGTTCCTCAAAAAAAAAAAAAAAAAAAAAAAGTAGTAGTCTTAGAAGTAGTCTTAGTCTTAGTCTTCCAGTAGTCTTAGAAATATAATTTTGGTGAGCAGTATGAACAGGCAGGTTCTCTTGTACAATTACATTCTGCCTCATATGTTTTACAGAAAAAGTTAAAACACTTTATGTTTCCAAATTGGATTGTAATTCTGATATATAAGAGGAAACAAATCACATTTTACTCAAGGAAAGTAGAACACATACAAATATTGAGTAATTTCCTTGGATTCCTTAGAAAAAGTATCAAACAATGATTGTAGCAATATCAACTACAGCATATATTTAGCTGCTGGTTTTCCTATTTTGTAGCAAACTTCTGTCATGGACTTAAGTATTACTGAATACATGTAGAAAAATATTTTCAATTTTTTGAATGTACAGGGATGATGACCACCTAATCAACACTTGTTCATTTTATTTGTCAAAACTGTTCTTCTTTTGTATATATGTTATCTCTTCATATGCAAGAGAAAATGTACAATACATGATCCTAACTCTGATTTGAAGCATCAGTAGTTAAAAAATAGTTAAAAATAATTTTATATTGGCAAATATTTGCACAAAAATGGAGAAGATGCTGATTATTTGCTAATTTCACTTTCTCTGAATCAACTATTTCAAAATGAGGATTGTGTTTTAATTCTGTTTTTCAAATCATATGACAAGGATATTAAGTACGTGTATAAATAGCAGAAACTGTTTTCAGCAGAAATGTGTAAAAAGGAGTGGCTATAACAGTTAAACGACTGAAAATTATAAATAATCTAATAGTTTATTTTAGATATTAATGGAGTCCAAAAGCTTTTGAAATGACAAAAATCTCACCAACTTTGGGGATTCGTAGACTTAYGTTTGTTACACAGGTTGGGCACAGCACTGGCCATTTCCCTTTTGTGTGACTCTCTTGATTGCTGCACTCCGTTACCTAAGTGAAAAGCCATTAACGTTGTGTGGAAGAACATGACAACATCACTTCAAAGCATTAAAGCAATTCCCAGCTGTACATGTGTACATTCTCTCCACACTCCTTCTTTTTTCTTTTTCTTTTTCTTTTTTTTTGTTTTCAGTGGAAATCCTAAAATGTAATCCTCAAAGAAAATGTGCTACTATTGTGAAGCATTTTATAACTGTCTCTTACTCTGTGTGAAATGTATTTTTGCACAGTTGTATTTCTTCATGGAACAGTGCTTTCCATATACTACATCCTGATTTATACATACTAAAATGTAGTATGTTTGGCCTGTTGTATGACACGATATGTATTTATTATACTGAAGGTTCTAAAATAACACGGATTGCAGAATACCCTTTAGTTACTCAGTGCCAACTCTAATGAAATTCCTACTTAGCATTGACAGTTTTCCTTTCAAGTGTTTTGACAGTAGTCATCTCGTAAGTGCTTTTGCTCGTAGGCTCCAGTAGCGTGGATGTAACCTGATCCGTGTTTTGTTTCAGTGTGTTGACTGCTGACCTAGAGAAGAACACTTGCATTAGCTACTCTGATCAATCCATATCACATCTCAGCATTTAGTAGACAATTAATACTGCAGTGTAAAGACTCCCCAGAGCATTTTCTTAGAGCTGGATCGCTTTACACAGAAACCCCAGGAGTTGTGTGCTAAAGGAGGAGGAAGCCAAATACGGGGTGGGGGGGGGGGAAGGCTTTAAGAAAGCTAAATCTAGGAACCAAGTTCTGTTTCATTTTCTGTTGTACCACTCTTATGTCATTCAAACTCCATTTTTTTATGGAGTGTTAAAAAAAATCTAGTTGTATTTTGAAGTTGATTTGTTGAAAAGGCGTTATAAAATATTTTAGTAGAAAAGATACTGTTTGCTTATCATGATGTCAGTTTTGCCATAGAGCTACTTTCAGGAAGTTAGATTTCAGTGTTGCCTGATACTGTGTTTAAAAAAAAAAAAAAAGGTCTTTGCAGGATTTTGAATGTATATGAGCACATTCTGTTAATGATCAGGCAGGGCTTTTAGTGTTCTGTTTCATCTTTAGATAATGAAATATTTAATCTTTAGAGAGCATTCAAAGAAACAGATGAGAAGCCTTTACTAAGACAATTTGTTGTTGCAGGTGACTACAGTTACTGTACTATTCTCTTTTATAGGTTGCTGTGTTGTAAGGAGCATAACTTAGGTTAGTGAGAGCAGGTAATAACTAACACATAAAATTGACAGGAAAGATATTTTAAGAACGTGTTACATTTCTTCCATCTATGTATTGCTGGTGATACTGTGCAGATTGTAAAATGATAATGAGGCCAGATGACATGTAACAGTAAACTTCAAAATTAGTTTCAAATGTGTTAGTATTTGCCACATTGTTACGTTGTAATTTTCATTTATTTAGGTAGAGTGAATGAATTTTTCATCAGAACAGATTCAAGCTTTGGATTTTATGCGTGACAATGTCAATAATCTTTTGCTACAAATAAGGCAATATTAAAAAAATGTAGTTTTCTTTGTGGTAATTCCATGGCTAAAATTTATCATTCCACTTTTCCCCTGTGATCTTGAAGCAAGATGTGCACTGGCATTGAATAGGGATTTGCATTTGGTATAAAATGCAAAATTTTTGCATAAAAGTATTGTTTTGTTTTCAAYGATACACTAAAATCACCACAGTTCATGGTATACTTCTTTCTGTTAGAACTGTTCTACTGTTGTTTTGTTTGAAGGTAAAAAGTGATCAAAGTCATTTGAGCATGTTGGGTATTTACAGAATATGTTTGTGTAAATATATTGTACATTTAATTTCAAAGCAATTTTATTGAGATCTTTAGCTTGTCCTGTTTTGTTATTTTTGCAGGACAAAAGTGGAAGGTAAACACCCCCTTTAAGGTCTCCCTTTTTTCATAAACTCCCATTCAACCACATTTTTCAAGTCAAAACTGATTTTTTGGGACATGTGTAAATGGTTTAGTATATGGCATACAGAGTGAAGAAATGTGTGTGGTTTGTTTCAGTACAGTGTCATATTTCTATCCTTAGGACTGAGACTTTAAAAAAAACAAAACAAAACACCCGTTTGCTAAGCAGTAAAGCTATACAAAAGCACCTAAAGACTATCTTAATCATAATAGAAATTAAATGCAGTCTTTTCTGCCCTTCCTCAGGGGAAAAATTGCAGTTCTCTTTGGCCATCCTGTAAATGTTTAAAATGAAGAAATCAAACAAATAAGAGCTGGTGGATTTTTTAACACAGAGCTCTGTTTCAGTTTGGAAATGGATTATGTGACAGCGTAGGCTTTGTCTAAGCCTTTCTAGAGGATTGTAGTATAAGCTATATTAATTATTTAATGTTTGTTAGTAATGTGCAAAGAATTCCAAATTCTCTGAGGCAGTACGCAAAAGATAAAATAAATGACCTGGCACATCAGAGTGTTTTTCTGCAGGCTGCAGGGTTACACAACTCACTATAAGAGACAATAAGATTAAAGGTGCAAGTGATGTAAGGGAAAGGGAGTGGCAACCGACGTGCGAAAAAGATGATGCTTCAGACTAGAGAGGAAAATTAGACAAAGTGGTATTCAGCGGAGCAGAACAGTGAGAACTGAAAGCTGGGTGAGACTGAAATGACAGGAAACAGAGAATTACACCTTGCTACAGATTTTGGCAATGAGCACTGGCAATGAGGTTTAAGGACTGATTTTCTTAAATGTCTGTCCTATGTGTATGATAACTAACAATAGGGAGGAGGTGTGTTTGTCCCCTCCTCCTTCTCATTGCCACCAAAGGCCTAGTATTCTTACACATAGAATAAATATCTGTTTAACCTATCAGATATAGTTTATATGTATTAATATTTTTCCGTGACTTTAGAATATAGATACTTAGTCATGTGGAGTCTAGACCTCCTACATGAGCGATATTCAGCATAACTCTAATTAAACAGAAGTTCTTGAAACGTATTTTGTGGAATAGTGACTGGTTATGTGGTACAGGCTTTCACAGTTTTCAGCTGCTAAATCATGTTTAAGACAGCTTAACTCTATTAATTATACCTTTATATATTCAGTAAATAATTATAGTTATTACGTGGATGTGTAAGATGCGAGTGGTATAAAAGGCAAACTGGATGCTCAAATATATGAGAGCAATTGGCCTTGAAAGGTCTTGCCATAACAATTTGCAGCTGTATTAAGAAATGGTTTAATAATGTCTACACTAAATCAATGTATTTGCAATAGAGTATTCATTACAAAAGCTTATTTCATATTCCTCTGTAATACTGGCTATTATGTTCATCCTTGTGTTAACTAAAGGTTATATAAGATTTCAGAATAATCTAGAACTAGACCAAAATGATTTAAAAGACATGTATTCAGTACAGGCTTCTCATGTTTGCTTATTTCCAACCAATAACGTGTTCTTTTAATTTTTTTCTAATTTATGCTTTGTATATATGGTCTTGGACTCGGATAGGACCAGAAAGTTACATAAGTACAAGATGTACGTAAAAAGAAGTTATGTAAAACAACTTCAGATCATCAGTATATTGTCTTTTGGAAATGTCTTTTGTATGCTTATTGAGGTATTGCTGGTTATTTTTGGAAGGTTGCTGGTGAGTGCTGCCTTTATGACGCAATTCAAGCAGTTTGTGAGACCTCCAAGAATCCTTTCTATTCAGACCAACTTTTGGTTTTTGCAGGTACTACAGAGCGGGTGTGTCTGATCCAGGGAACAGTTGAAGCGCTAAATGCAGTTCATGGCTTCATTGCAGAAAAGATTCGAGAAATGCCTCAAAATGTGGCCAAGACAGAGCCCGTCAGCATTCTACAGCCTCAGACCACTGTTAATCCAGACCGCATCAAACAAGTGAGTTTTTGGTTAGGAATAAAGAGTCACATCAGCTCCTTAAAATTAACTTCTTTTTTAAGAAACCTTAAAATTTCAAGGCTGCAAGGGGTCAACATAACATGTTCTTTAAGATGATGTTATTTTACATTTTAATAATTTGCTGGTCCTCTTTTTCCTTATACTTTTGTGTTCCATGTTTCTCAGCAGTTCTTTTAGACTGTGTTTTATAAATTCCAGTGCCACACTAATGTGTTTCCTTTATAAGCTCATTTTCTTTCTGTCTCAGGGAATGCACTTCTAGGTTTTAGCTAGAAAGGATCATTGAATTTTAAACTTAAAATATGAACCTCTCTGTAAATTTTTTGAGTTATTAAAAAGCAAGGAATTAACTGAATGTGTTTCCTACTCTTATGTGTATAAAATAATACCAAAAATGTTAATTGTTCTTTAGATCCTATAACACATACTTTAAAAGTTTATATGTCAGAATTTGAAAACATGAGGATAACTTGCTTGGAATGTTTTCTGTTATTTCATTTTATGCTATTTGTGGCATCTTTTTGCCTATGTTTTACATTGACTTCCTTTAAAATCGGTAGGTGATGCAAAATATATTTACAAGGTATCATGGTCTAATATTTTCTTTAAGTCATTACATTTTCCCAAACAATTTTAATTTGAAAAAGGGGTATACTGTATGGAAAATGTGAAATATGTCACATAGGTTTTTAAATAAATCATTTGTCATTTTATTTAATAAGAAAAGGTTGAAGACAGAAATGAATGAACATTAGTGGAATTTTACCTTGTCTCTCCTATCCTATATAGGATAGATTTTAGTTTCTCTCCTGCCCTGTATAGGATAAGATAGTGTAGTACTTCTCAACTAGCAAGGTTCAGTGTTCTATAAAGTAATTTGATAACTGCATGCAATTATTTCGCTTTGTGTATAATGACATATGCAGAATGCTTATATGATGATGTAGTTGAACAGGATGAGTTTGGAGTGATCACACTGCTTTAGATGGGTGAAACTGTGCATACGCCATTGTATATGATATCTAATAATTAGTACTACTTTATATATTCTGTATACGCTATGCTTCTCCACAAAAAAAACCTCTAGGTAATTTATAAGAAATTACTTAAAAGAAAAGCTCCAATTTTATAGGATTCTTTTCTCAGTTATTAGATATGAAAATGAATATGTCTGAGAGGTAGAGAGAAAAAGCTGGAGAAAAGATCGGTATCCTAAATGGCTTTTCTGCATGTAAAATGTTAGATTTTATGCCAATATTTCTTAACCCAATGGGAAATGAGTTTTCTTTATTACAATGGAAAGTTTTTTTGCCCCTTTGCAATGAAATGAAACTAATTTTTAGCTCAGTAAGTTCATGAAAAATTAGATTACAGGGCTGTTAAGGCTGACATGCTTAAATACTTCCTGTCTTGTATCTCAAGCTGATACGTTTTTTCCACACGGGACCTGAGGAGGAAATACTTCTCTGGAAAATTTATTTGTAAAGTTGTCAGGGGCTTTTTTTGGTTTTGTTTTTTTGTAATGTAACTCCATGTTTAAAATATTAAATTAAATCCTGAAGGGATGGATTAGTGAACAGAGCTACTGCTACTGAAGTTAAGACACAGGCTAAATACAATGTATCACTTTTAAGACCACAATATATTGACTGGTTCTGCATTTTAGAATTTAAAGATATTACCTGTACATACAGGTGCATAATAATATGACTGTGAATATATGGAGATGTGCGTGTGCATACGTTGGACAGTTTTAACTGCAATGAATTGTTTAACTTCTATTTAATGAAATGACATCTTTTCCTGATAAATTCCTACACTATATATATTGACTCCATAACTCTAAAATCCATTATTTTCACCAAGATGTGAAATTGTTAGCTTAGTTCTTAGAGTTTGCAGTGAAGTAATGTATCCTCCAATGTCAGAATATCCTTTGTCTAATAGATAAAATACCTCTATTTAAGAAATTTAAAGGATAATATTTTATAACAGGTAATTGTGACCTAGAACTCGGGGGGGGGGGTTGTTTKTTTTTTGTTTTTTGTTTTTTACAGAAGACAGGTCACAACTTTAATAAATGGGTCAGAGTAATGTATAATACAAGGCATTACGGACCTGTGAAAAATAAGCCTTGTGAATTAAAATTTCTTTTTGCACAAACTTTTATGTGGTTCTTACTGTCTTCGAATATTACCCAAGAACTTTGTGACCCCAAGTCCTACTTTGCAGACTGAAAAAAGAAGACTTAGTGTTTGAGATTGAGAGTAGGTCTGAAATAATAAACAYGTCTGTAAATTTTGCCTTCATTAAGCACCTTCAAGAGATTTCTAATGGCTTTTTAGCAGTGGCTACCAAAATGCAGGAGCTATGAATGAAGATTCCTGTAGGTGAAACCTTGCAATGCCATCCAGGTCTATATGACTATGCATCTCTCATTTCCCTATTGTCATTTCTCTGTCCTGATCTTCTTATAAATGCTCCCATCAGAGGAGCCAAGAAAGGAAGTATCTTTTGGCTGCAGTTTCAGTTTAGAAAGTCTGTAGGTAAACCTTCCACTGATTACTTGAATTTCAACACTTGCAACATGTTCAGGAAAGGCATGGGTATACACTGAGGCTGTCTGGCCTGGCATTTCTCCTTACTATTGAAGTCACTGTCCAAACATTCTGATGGTTTCCTTAACTTAAGCTTTTTCAGCCTCAGAAGATTCACAGGCAAGTCTATCTGGTTCAGTTTAAGCCTTCTCCACTGTATTTTTGCAGATTTCCTGATCCCGTAGACTTATCTGTAGATACCAGGTAGCTGTGTCCTCCAAGCAGATCTGATAGATATTTAATTGTCAGCTGTTTGAATCTTTTACCTGTATGTAACACAGGGCAATCTCTTTGTAGATGCCAGCCATCTGCTGTTTCTATGTATCATTTGACAATAACCAAGAGATTCCTGTTCCCTTCTACTTTCTAGAAACTGCTCTGAGCATCTAACCTCCCTTTTCTCTCTTTATTAGTCAAAGTGTCACACCAACTTTATCAGACCATATTGTAACCCAGGGGGATAGAGTATAGTTTTCATAAAGAGGTCAGGAGCCTGAGATGTTTTGAGTAGCTTGGCTTTGTAGTTAGCACAGAGTTTTAAATTTTACCTCAAAAATTTATAGCAGCTATTATAAACAATGGAAAAAGGCTGTG
Source organism: Apteryx rowi (assembly GCF_003343035.1). NCBI lineage: Eukaryota > Metazoa > Chordata > Aves > Apterygiformes > Apterygidae > Apteryx > Apteryx rowi. The sequence continues at coordinate 250,857 of NW_020450668.1, read as the reverse complement.
TAATGTGCTCTTATCACATCACCTTCTTCAGAARCTTTTGCAGCTTCTTTATATGCTAACTGAATTTTCCTTCCAGCTTTTACAGTTATTTATAGGTAGCAGGAGTTGCAGCAGGTTATCTGGTAAGCACATGGAATCACAGACAGTCATTGCAGAACTGAGTATTATACAGAAGGAAGGATGGCTGATCTTACAGCTATCCGTGCTCCGAGCAGGAGTTTGCACTGACTGGACTACTGAGGTCCCTTTCAATCTCATTCATTCTATGATTTGTGAAATGTTTGGCTAGCAAAGCATGAACAAAGGTTTCAGAATTTCTTTTCTGGAAATACAGAGTACAGCTTTCATATATAGAACTTCTGATTAATACTTTCAGTGGAACCAGATTCATTTCAGCTTTTTCAGTAGATAAGTAACCTCTTGCAATTTTTAAATTTACACTTCCATTCCATTTGCTCATCATGGTCTCTGAGACTGTATTCAAAATGTGAAAACCTGAGTATCTGTATTCAGATTTGTAAATTCACATTTTTGTAGTGAAAATGACACTACTTTTACTTCAGAAATGTTAATAAAAAAAAAAGAAACACTTATCGATTTTAAATAAAAGATGGTTTTACTTTGAAGTGCTTAAATAAACCCTGACTTCAAGAATCCAGATTTGAAAATATTGGCTTAAATAGAGGAATTTTTTTGAAGTATGAGATATGAGTTTAATTTAAACTATTTTCAAATCAGTTGTATTCTAAAACTTTTAGATCGATATTTTAATCGATATTTTGACAGACTACAGGGACTTGGTAGACCTCATTGATTTCTTAAAATGCCTCTCCCCCCAGTTAGCCTTTCTTATTTTTAGCATCCATTTAACCCAACAGTTAGTCACGCAGGGCAACCTTACAAAAATCCGAATGTGAAAAAATATCTCTAGATTTTTCGTTTGAGGTAAATGATAAACATAAGCAGTTGTGTAGATCACTGTCTCTTCATCTAGTCAACAGTTTCTCATAAACTTCACTCAGGTTTGAATATATTTGAGGAACATCACCTGTTACCATTCTGCAGTGAATAAGATGATACTCAGTTTACAAGTTGTTTACAAGTTGTCAGGACAAGCAAAAATGAGAAGTAAGATGTGCCATCCTCTACTAGAGCGAATATTAGGACGGTTCTTTATATTAGGTCCCACAGCAAAAGTTTAGCATTCTATAAAAAGAAAACTTACTGTATTTTATCCCTCAAGTGCCCTTGACTTAATTTTGGTGCCAGATCACTGTCCTACTTTCATTTTCTATTTAATTTCAACAGTGCTGGATATAATCTTGATGTGTATGTGAAACTACACTTTATGAACCTCAGTTAATTAACTCTTTGTAGCTGATGATTAACTCTTCATTGTACGTGCTTCAAAAGCGGAATGAGAACAGAAGATTGTGTTGAGACATAAACAGTACCATTCAGAATTGCAGAAATTTTGGACAGTGCTCTGATGCTTAAGGCAATCCTAAAGTTATCTCAGGGCTTCTAGTGGCATTGTGGTTTTAGTGATATTTTTCCAGACCCCAAAGTAGCCCAGAATCAAAAGGTGACTTTTTCTTTCCTTCTAGGCCTCAGAGTGTTTTGACCCATATTTTAGAAACTTCTTTTATGTTTTACTGCCCATTGCCTGTGTCTGCTTATTAACTTGAGTTTTCTGGTATTTCTACAGAAGACCTCCAGATCTTGTAGTTGTTCCGTATTACTGTGACAAGTTTTGAGGAAAGAGAAGGTCATGATTCTTCTTTGTACGTTTTACTGCAATCTTCATCCTAAGCCATTTCCTCCATCCAGAGTTGCTCTTAAGATCCAAGTGGCAGRCGCTGACTGGCTTTATGCTACCTAACCCTTCCTGTCCCCAGCCAAAACACGAGATAATCTTTCTTTTACATCATACTTACCAGTTTTTCTGTTTCAAGGACAAGACCTCAAGAGTTCATAAACGCATATAAATTACCTTTGTAAACACCTATAAATGAGTGTTCTGTCTACATACGCTAACTTTCTTACTCTTTCTCTCTTGACTTATGCCCTATATAGTCTTTTACACAAAAGAAAAATGAAAACTGAACAGACTATGAAATATCATTAAAATGTCAGTATTTTCTGTTTTTTATAGAAGTGAAAAGGTAGCAAGCAAGGTTAGACCCAGGAAGTCATCCAAGTAGCCTTTTTACAATCTAGACTGTAATTAAATAAGTAATCCTTAATTATTTTTTTCAACATGTATTTTTAAAATATATTACATATTTTTATAGTCATTACTGAGATAATCATATGCCTAATAAAAGCTACAGGTTAAAAGAGTTCACAGCAGTTGGAAAAGTAGACTGTATTTGGCAAAGCAAGCAGTCTGTTTAGAAAGGCCCATTTCTGACATTGGTGAAAGTCTCAAAAGTTAGTCTTTTATGTTGTTCAGCACTATGGGATCTGGCAGAGCTCTTTGTTTCTTTCTCCTTTTAGCTGCTGAAGGTATTCAACTATTTGAATACTATAGTATTCAAAAAAACCCCACCCTTTCTTAAAGTGTATAAAAATATTGGCATAAGCAAATTATTATCATCACTTTAATTTCAGTAATTTAAAAGAACCAATATTAACGTGCAAGACTGAAATTTATATTAGCTTATAATAATAATAATAAATACATGGGTAGTATTCTTACCAAGATTTCCATTGCATGGCAAGCCCTGTAAGAGGGAAACTAGAAAGTGGTAGATATATGCAATTTCAGCTTCACATTTGAATGTCCTCCTTCATAATGCTTTCATCTCTCCACCGCATTTTTAAATTGTATTTCATTTTTTCTGCCTTTTCTTTTTGCCCTTCTATATATTAAATATRCTAATATGTACTGAGAATTAGAGTAATACAAAAAAGTTGTCTCAGTACAATATTTATTTAGTGTGTAAATATTTAATTTTTTAGTACAGGTTTAAGGGTGGGACTTTTGTCATTTTTATATAGCCCTGCATTCAGTGATCCTTGAAGTCATAGGAAAGAGGTCTCAGAAAACCTTCTGGAACACTGCGTGGAGGGAGTGTATATTCTGTACAGCTGTGATATGCCTATCTCTTCATTCTGTTACTCCAAAAATGTGAAGCATGCAAGTGTCATGCTTTGGCCATCTGTCTGCACACTTTAGCAGGTTGTGCAGCCTGAGAACAGTCTCTCACAGTATAATAAATTCTTTGTGGAGAAGACAAGGAAAAAGTATTTTCTTGGACTTTCAGAAAATACTATAGCTCAAATATGGCATAAACCAAATCTTACTTCTAACAAGTAAGCTCATTTATTACTTAAAATATGTTTTCCCGAAACATCTGTTCTAGAAGCTTAAAAGAGAAAAAAAAACTGTTACCTTGTAAACATTGTCTTCCATTCACTTGCTCATAAATTATATAAAAGGAAATAATATTTAAGAAGAAAGAGAAGGCCAACTTCACCTTAGCTTGGGCTGTGTTATTCAAGGTATAGCTTTTTAACAAAAATTTTAGAAGTCTTAAAAATGGTGTAGAGTAGGAATTCTCACTGGCCTTTTCTGTAGCTAGGCAACCTATACTTTCTGGAAAGCTGCAATTATAGTATGAATGTTTCAATCTGGAAAATTAAAAACCTGTAATGTGAATTCATCTTATGATTTCTAACCACTTTATATGTCTCATTCACAGAAGCCTAAAAACAACTAATTTCAAGTGCTTGCCTAATGCAATATACTTGATAAATTTTGAAGAATTATTCTACACTGCATAATAAATAAGAATTATTGAGGTCTGTCRCACTTTCTTTAAGAAGCCTTTTTTATATGTTTTTGAGAAATAAGTTTTGCTACTTTAATATTGAAGAAATAAATAGGTAACTCATATTTCACGTGTCTACAGATTTATATGGAAGCATTAAAAGGGAGATATATTTGATTTTTATATATGTACAAGTGATCACTTCTTCATGAAGCAGCTGAGCAGAATATACTCTGAAAAACAATTAAAGTTAATGAGTAGTGTATAGCTAGATCACTCAGGATCAATCTTTCTTCCATCAGTCCGAACGATACAGAATTGGGCATTTTGAAATGAAAAATGTTTGACAAAAATGGAGGCTGCATAAATAAGAAATCCTAAGACTTTGAGAGTTTCTATATTTTTTCCTATTTAGTAAAAAGAAAAAAAAAAGAAAAGTTATGACAGCAAACAAAGGAAAAGAGTCTTGAGCCTCAGACACAAATACTTTGATATGTAAAACAATTTACTAATTTCAGTATTTTGTCACTGGTATGTATATTTGGGATAAAAAGGTGTATGCCTGTACTTGATTCTTGTTCATGAATACAATTGTTTTGTCTTAGAATGTTTTTATCTTTTTTCTGTTGTATTTTAAGCAAGCTTTTGCTAAAAATGAAATAGTGAAATGCTTCTACTTGAGGGATGTTATAGTTCAATAGTCACCTGAAATGAATATTGGCAATCCTTTTTCATCACAGCCATACATTTTTCTGCTTTAGGAAGTTTGATGTTAAATAAAAAATTCTTATACGTTCCAACTGCTTATATTACTTGTGTTATCAGTGAATAGGTGATTATTCGGTGCTGAAGTGTTCAACATATTTCCCTATAAAACCAGTAGTTAGACTTAGTAACACCAGTGAAGAAAGTTCAGTTTAGCAACCTATTTTTTCCTTTAATTAATTAGCATAACATACCAAAACAATAGACCCCAAATTAGCAATGATGTTGATCAGACAAGCCATCAGATGTCTGGAATATTTTAGTCCAAATGTATTTTCTGAGTTTTTCTGGAGAATCTTAAAAAAAGCTCATTAGTTTTTTTTAGTTTAGGATGAGACTGTAGTATTCAGCTTTAAAAAAGAAAACCTGTTGGGATATATTAAAATCCTCCATTCTGTTTATGTTGGTTAAAGTTTATATGATGAAAATCAGTTCTTTGCAATTTCAAACAAGAGACATACTGCATGATCCCACTAAAATCAGAAATAACTTCTATAATTGAATAGGGTTAGTCCTGTACTATAGTGGAATCTGCCATTTCTTTTTTTTAAATAATTGCAACCACTGGCAAATGAAGCCATACACATACTGTATGGAACAGTATGGGACACTCCTTTATCATGTCTGCTCACCAACAACATTTTGCCAAGCCATGTAATATTTTCTAATGCCCTTAACCCGGCAGTATTTTTTACTTGCACCTTTTGAAGGAATCCCAGTTGATGCTTAAACTGTATTTATTTTATTTTTGTTTTTTTTACAATGTGAGTTACAAGTTGAAAACATGAAAGAAAGATCTGTTTCTTATGACTTTTTCTATTTTGGCTCTTTGTTTATGTACAAACTATGAAAAAAGTGATTTTCATATTGCTTAACATACAGCTCAATTATTTGTGTGTGCATATGTACAAGCCCATATTTTATCAATACACGTAGCTTTATGCATTCACATTGTCTCAGCTTTCTCATGGGCATTAAGAGTTTTAGTGCAAAAGTATGTACAACTATTTTAAAATGTGGGCTTTGCCTTTTAGGACTGTCAATGATTGTAAGTAATAGAACTGCTGAAAGTGTGAAATTTTGCTTCCTTTATTTCTAAATAGTTTTGGTTAGTAATTATATGACCGTATGATACATCATATTGTATAGCATTTAGTGTCTTATTTCTTAAAGTAAAAGTAGTGTAATTTCAAATATTTTATATTATTTATATTTTACAAAGATGTCGAAAAACATGCTTTGAATGAGTATTGTATGTTATGTTTTGAAAATTGAAATCTGAAATTTCCACTACATTATAAAAGGAAAAGAAGAGTTATTCTGTTAGGATCTAATCTTTAAAAAAAATTATGTGTATATAAAAGTTCTAAACAGAGCAGTGCTTTTTTGATGTGTTCAAGAATTAATGTTAAGCATATGTATATTATTTAGAAAACCTGATCAATAAATATGACTTAATTCTTTTTTGTGTTTATTTTGAACACAGGCTGATGATATGTTATTAACCTTTGCCCAATTAAAAATGATGATTTTTTTTTTAACACTAATTATAAATATATTGTAGTAATTTGTTGTGAAGGTTTTAGTTGCATGGTCATGCATCATGAGATTGATGTTTACATTTTTTCATGTGCCTCTTGATTAAAAAAATAACAATGAATATATTAGCAGTTAATTTATTGCTAAAAACTCCGTAGCTTCTGTGTTACTGTTTTAACATATGGAACACGAAATTATTATGGAATCATTTTGCTGTAGTCTGTGCTATAGAGTGGTGCATAATAAGGTGCCAAAGTAAATTTCACTATCTTCTTTCAAATGTCGGCCCTGTTTGTTTATATCCTGATAACTGTTTTTTTTGTGCTCATTGAACTTGCTGGAATTTGTGTTTACTATAGTCTTCGTTTTGCCCAAGAGAAGGAGAGAGGAAAGAATATATTCCTCATGTGGTCAGCATACTTTTTAGTATTTATGTGAGTTTACCATCTTGATTTCAAGTCATGAATTTGTTTTTACATGCATAAGCATGCATATTTACATGCATTATTTATCCAATTGACCTTAAATTCCATTAAGTTCTAATGAGTAGGAGAAAGATTTTGTCTTAGGCATTTTTTATTTATTTTAATTTTCTAGTTATGTTACTTTTGGTTTATTTATTTTTTAACTGTTCAGTCTAAGGCTTGTAAAGGTTGATTTGCTCCTGAACTGCTTTGTTCCCAGACATTGCCATCTTCCCCAACTACCACCAAGTCCTCTCCATCTGATCCCATGACCACCTCCAGAGCCAATCAGGTACAGTATCATCCTACCATCTACACCATACTTTTCACGGGTGACAGCTTGCAAACTGGAGAAAAAGATATGGTGGGTTAAGGATTTATTCGTTCATTCACATATATACACCCATAACCATAGATATGTAACACTTGTTGGAATTTAGTAAATTGAATGGAAAACATTTTTCTTCTTTTAGTTTATTTTCTTGTCTTCTGTAAATCTCTGATGAAAGCAAAATATCATGTAAAATAGTCTTTTTCATTTATTTTTAAAATGTGATTAATAAATAGTAAGGATGCATACTGTTGTGCTTGTGGATAGAGTAACTCTCAGTGTATGTATGTTTATGTATATATGCACACACGTATTTACTTCCTGGAACATTTATAAATTAAATGGAAAGACCCCTAAAACCATGCTTAATTAGCTGATATCCTGCTAGGAATGCCGTACAGACTTTTTCTTTTTTTATTTCTTTAAGAAAGAAGTTTGAAGTGTATTTATTCATGAATGATAACATAGGGGCATTATTTAAATAGTGTATGTAGTAAAAAAAAGATTAGAAATGAAAATTTATTGGTGACGAATAAATTAACATTAAATCTCTGAAACTTATTAAACGCATCTAGCTAAATTTAACTTATGTCTTATTTTTAAATGCATATACTGTACTTTTAGTAGCATTTTAATCTCACTCATATATTTCTCTTTTAACTGGAAAAAACATGTCCAGTTCATTATGTCTGCAAATCACCACATTGTGTATCTTTTTTCCTTACTTATGGAAATTTTTAAAGTTACTTCATACCATGCTTTTAGAATAGATTCATGCTTAATAAATAAATAAATATATATATATATTTAAGATTTGCTGTTGAACTTAATGTAGTTTTCTTCTAATAATGTATGTTTAGTGTGTGTTAACAATTTTTAACACACAATCTATTTGTTTAAGTTAGCTGAATGCTTCCATCAGATCTTGCACAATTAGATGTAAAACCAGAAAAGTTTTCATCACAACAGGCTAATTTTTCCTTGGAGTTAACCTTGCTATTAATTAGTGATTCTCTGATTTTTTTGTGAACTGCTTAGAACTTGCTGGTTCTATAAATAACCAATTTAACATACAGCAGGACATGAGCATATTAAAACAATATCATATTTTTGGTCAACACATGGCAATTTGTTTAAAGGGATATTTAGTACAGTATGTAATCAAATTTAAAGAAAAATTGTTCAGAAGAGCTGTTAAGAAAAGTCTGTGTTGTGACATTCCCCACTTCAATTTGAAAGCTTTCTGCATCAACCTTCTTCCATTCAAGCAATGGTTGTTTGGCTTCATCATCACATGACAAAGATGAAATCTTTGCAGACAACTAGAGTTACAATATGAACACTCTGTTCAGCACTTATTTCTGCTTTCTTATTATTTTGTGTATTTTAATCAGAAGATTTTGAAAATGTTTAGCGCACACGTCTTTTTAAAAAATATTCTATTTTTTTCTTTTTCCTTCTACTTTTTTTTTAAGGCAAGTTTAGCCTGATGATTGTTATTGAGGAAAAAAGGAAGAAGTGTTTTTATTTAACAGGAAATATTATTTCAGGTATGTTGTTTAGTTAGCATCAGAAGTACCTACTTTGCATCTGTTCTATGAATTTTGAACTATCAAAATTCTAGTGTAACATAAAAAAAAACTGTTTAATAGGTAAAAATATTTTATTGATTTTTTTAGTATGTTTTTCTATGAGAATTTTGTCAAGTGATTTAGCTAAATATTCAAACTTAAGGAAAAGTATGTATACATTGTGTCCTGCCCATATTCCGCATTACATCTTTTAATGCATTTTATTCTTTTCAATTCAATGCCTATACAAATAATCAAGATCTCCTTTGGACAGCATTAAAAATGTATAAGTGAAGAAGACTATTGAGTTCCTTAAGTGACTTTAGGAACTGCATTTATCATTAACTCTTAATATTTATATTAGTTTATAATTATTTTATCCCTCCTAGTATTTCCTCGTGGTTTATAACCATTTCAGCAGGAAGCACGTAGCACAAGATAAGGCAATTAAGGCTTTTCTGTTCATTCTAGTGATAAGTGACGTAGCTGGCAATTGTTCCTAGACTGTAGCAGTGATTAACATTCAGCACCAGTATATCGACAAGTATCTGCACTGCGGCTGTCACACGAAAATAGGTTCCAGCACGGTAATCTCAGACCTGTCAGTAGTCGTGTAAGTAACCAATAGGAGAGTATTAGAGAACAAAAAGAATGTTTATTTTGATATACAGCTGTGTAAGATGATTCTTAACTGAGAAAAACTATTCAGATATGTGTATTGTCACAAAATGTTATGTAAAGATAACACGAAGGAGCTTATTGGACAGAAGCCAGGAAATTTAGTGTTAAGGTTGAAGATAAATTCACAATGCACCATGCTGTGTGTGTATAGTAGCTTGTCAGACTTGAGATCATTCAATTTTCTATAATATTTCAGTTGGGTCAAGTGACTTCATTTTATACTGAAGATTAATAGAGTGATTAAGAAAGGTCTGAGCAATACTTAAGGCTAGGAAACAATGGTTACTGTGCAAGTGGGATTTTTAAGTTGGGTTGAGGACTTGCTCTGAGTCATTCCAGTTAGCGAAGCATGGAGGATGTGTGTAACTGAGCTTGCCTCCTGGCGACGGGATCCCTCCCACCGTGTTGCTGACCGAGCTGCGTAGCGGCCAGAACAATTGCTAGGCACGCTCTGCTCCGCAAGAGGAAACTAGTTCTGCCAACAGAGGTCTGCGGAAGCTGGGCAGGAAATCTGCCTTGTATTATCTCTTCCTTCTAATGGCTGGCTTTTCTTCCGTTCAGATGATGCCATAACCCCTTTTTATGGCAATTTCGACTTTTGTTGAATTGTAGTTAAAAAAAAAAAAAAAAATAAAAAAAACAGTGTTCATGAAGCTGCTCATTTTATGATTCTCAGGAATAAGAAGGTAGTCTCTAAAACATCTTATATAGTGAAAAAAACGGTTCCTTCAAAACTGTTACTGTGCTGTGTTAATGGAATTGCCATGGATACAACAGAAACCTACACACCTTAAGTGTTTTTTTGCTTTAGTTTTGTGTTCCAGAAAGCTATATATCTGTCAATACTATTGTTAAAAATGTCTTTTTTGTTTTTGCACTAGAACTCCCATGGCCGTTTGTCCACATTAAAAATCCATCCACTGCAGACTTCCAGTAGGGAAAAAAGAACCAGAGATGTGATGGAATTAGGGACACTCAGAAAGTATTTCAGATAACTTTTTTTTTCTCTCTGCCTATCCCTGAAAAGACCAAATCAATCTTCCTGTACTTTTACCATGAGAACTTCAGTGTTTCCTCCTTGTGAACTTTGTCAGCTTTGCTTGTAATGGAAACACTGGCAGATATATAGTGGAAAAACTGTATTGGAAAAACTATATGTAAACTGATATGCCCCTGAAATTGGCAGAATATAGCTTTACTTTTATTTACCAGAAGAAGGAAATCAATTTTACTTTTCAGCAGTACCCTTCAAGTGGGAAATTCATCTCAAAGGGATGAATAACACCATGAACATCATGTAGAACAAACTTGTTTTTCCTCTCTAGTAGCTTTTGAAGATATGAGCTTTAATACTTACTTTAATACTTATTCTAATTGATAGTAGATAGACAAGAATTTCTATAATTAAACTTGTTACATACTGTTTTCCTTTGTTTACAAGATTTTTTTTCCTTATCTATTTTGCTGATGCCAATATTATTTCAGAGGGAAAACCACAAATGATATAAGGCTCAACTTGATATTTCTTCTTTGTCCATTTGATGTACACCTCTAAGTGCAATCCCAAACGCTACAAGAAAGCAGTGCAGAAAGAATTTGTGCATAATAAGGGATTCCTTCTCTGATACTCCTTTTTTCAATGAGATGGATATTAGTGCTGACCTTTACTACTGGCTGTAAAAAAATTAAAGGCCAAAACACATGTTCCCACTTACAAATGAGTCAGTGCAGTGCTGTGTGGAAGAGGAGTCCTTTTCCCTTTCCTTATTAATTTGTATAGGCTTAAGCTTGATAACGTAATAGGACTTATCGTCACAAACTTTGTCTCATTAATTTACTATATAAACTTTCTTTTATTTAAAGCTTTTTTTTTAAATGCACTATTTTGAATGCCATTTAAATTTTTATCATTATATCCTATATTTTGTATCTTTGTTGTTACACCTGAAGCTCAATTTTATCATATAGTACAGTGTAATGTAAATTCTGGGGAGTGCAAATTGGTTCAGATTTTATCCATTCAGTCCTCAATGTTTACTATTTTTTGGAGCATGTCTTTGCCACCTGGTTGCTAAAATATATATACTTTTAACATTTTACATGATGGGACTGAGCCAATTTTATGGGTACTGCCTGCATCCAATACGTACATCACAGACCTGTGACAGTTACCATCTTAGTATTAGGAATTTGTAATTTTGGCTTATCTTAACTATTTATTTTATGCAAGACATTTAGCCTGCAGTGGGATATAATAGTACATATGTAACTAGAGATTAGGGAGTTAATTGATGCCTATAAATTCTAAATATTCCATATTATTGTTACAGAGTTTTGGTATCAAGGATAATAGGTCTCATCCTGGTTTTCAAATAATTCAGCACTACTATACCTTCTAAATATTGACTTTAGTGTATTTTCTGATTTTCTAACTTCCTAATAAAATAATAATGATTTTTATAAGCATCTTACTGACATCATTTATAGCAAATAATTCTTTCAGTTCAAAAAATTTCCAAATTTTTATTTTTTCAAATTTATTTTTGCTACCTTAAAATTCTGGTTGAGCTGGGTCGTCTCTCTTTTTTTGACTTTAAAAAACAATCCTATCCCTGTATGTAAAATGACTTGCAGAAGTATAACTTTTTATTTCCTGATAGAGAGGGATAAATCTGAAAATAAATATTATGAAGCAGTCTCTAAAGCACACTCACAGCTTTAAAGAGTTGATGAACTCATCTCACTTATACTTCATATCTAGTTTGTTGTAGGAGATGGAAGAAAAATAGGAAAGAAAACTTTTAGTTTTCTATTATCATTAGGACATGGACTTTGAAATTTTGTACCATACTGAACTTGTAATGGTTAAGTCTTTGTCGATACAGCAATCTTGAAGTTCAAACAGTGAGTTTTAATGAAGATGTCAGGATAGTAGATAGCTATTTTAGGTCATCAAAATACTATCTCTCTTTGCTTTTGACAGTTTGATGTGAGGGATATTTAAGATACTYTGTCTCTGGTATTTTACATCTCATTTTAATTTCACAGTTTTAATGTCATTTCTTACAGTGGTATTGAGAAAAACTGTTTTCTTTTTAGTTCTGTCATGGATTGACTGATCCTGGACATATCATTTGATCTTTCCAAACCTTAATTCCATGTACTTAAAAGCAAAGTTAATATAAAATTGTTCAGTATTCTGATAGAAGGTGCTGTAGAAGTACAGAACAGTTGTTATTGTGATTTACTTGTTCAAAATGTATGCTTAGGTAGTTTTTTGTGAGAAGTTAGAGTGGGTAGATGGGGCAGAGGTGTGAAGAACAGTATGATAATGGTATGAACTTCAGCATGATGTTTAGGGGAATAGAGTTGATGAAATAGGCTCTGTATTTTGCAAAATAAGCACTGTATTTTGCATATTTTGTACTGACTTTTTCTGGAAAGTCTTCAAGCTTAGGGTATACTTTTGTCTCCTACAGAAAAAATTTCTTCACGTAGTTTCTCACAATAGCATATCTTTCTGGTTAAGTCTCGGTGAGGATTTTTATCTTCATCTTCAGTTTTACCAGTTATTCAACTTCACATTATGAGGGTTTTTTTCTATACCTAGAAACCTAACTTGCCATTGGTATCATGGAGTTACCCAGTGATAATTTTGACTCCCCATTGAACATTAAGCATAGTAACAAGGTCAAATGAATATGCCTACACTTTTTGGAAAAAACACTTCACTTTGTAGTGTGAAAAATCCCTTAATATTCCACATGTATAGATAATTTTATGGATTGTTAATTCATAACTCTAAAGTGACCTTTTTGTTTCAATTTAATAAGATGGTAGATTACCTTTTTTGATCACAAGTTGCCTATGGCGTACTGTGGATAGCAGGTAATGAATAATGTTTGAGATAACATATCTAGAAAGGGCTAATGAGAATTATTCCCTGTTCAAGTGAGAGGACTCAAGTAGAGGTTCCAGTGCTTCAAAGTTAACCTTTCTTGCTGCTGTTGTATTGAAAGACTTCATTTCACGACTAAACACTGAGCAGAATTAACTTATATTTCCCAAACTGACTGTAGACATTTTTTTCTGCTTCTTAGGTTAATTCATGGCTTTTATTTTGTTATATTGATTTCTTTTATTGTATGATCATTCTTTGCCTTTATTTTGCAAARCCAGAGGTCATAGGTTGTGCTTTTGCTTGCAATGTCTACTTAAACAATTATGGATTAAAGCAGCATTTTTAGATATTATATTGATGCATTAAATACTAATTTAAAAAATATTATAGGCAAATCAGTATAATTTTTTACTCTTTCTTTTTATCCCCCCCCCTCCACAAGTAGGTAAATCTTAGTATTCGTATTGCTTTACATTGGTTTACTTGTTTACTTTCCTCTCCTCTCTCCCATGACAGAGCAATTTTAGGGGTTGCTGTTTGTTGTTCCTTTCTGAATATTGAGGAAATGTTATCAAGGGCAGTCATGAGATGTGGGGAATGATGTAGCTTCTCATTGCTAAGTTTTTGAACACTGTTTGCATATCATTCATGTGACATCATGAATAACCTGCCAGTTGCTGTCCTGTAAGTAAAAATATGATTCCACACTTGGATTTTTTTGTTTGATTTGATTTTAAGCTTGGATACAGTTAGAATCAGTTAGCTTCCTATTTCATCCCCTCTTCAAAATGATACACCTTCTCAGTACAATGGGCATCATTACCACCTTTCCTATTAAAATGGATAAACTTAACTGTCTTAAATTAATCAGTTTCTCCCCATGTTTTGAACTCTGGTGGTTGGGTTGGGTTTGTTTTTTCTAATAGACAAAAATGAGAGCAAAAAGGAAGAAATACATATAAAAATAAAGCTTGAGAAATGATGAGAAAACAAAGAGCCCATAGACTTCATTTCTTTGTTCTACTGAACCGCATTTAACAAGATATTACATGGTCACCCCCAGTTGTTGATTTAAGGAGACTTAACCTATCATTAGTTTTAATCCTTAGTTTAATCATTAGTTTTAAATCTTATTAAAGGGAGTCAATAAAAGTAGAATTTTGGAAGCATACTATCGAAGATGGTTTCGTAAGCATTTTATAAATTTTATGCAGTATGACTTTGGGAGAAAATTAAAGCCTGGTTCTGATCTCATTAAATTATTTTTAAATCAGTGTTACTTCTGAGTCCTCTGTGAACATGCTGAGCTGTGGGAGAAATGTGATTGTTACACTCTCCAGTACACTTAYGATTTGTGTCGCTTTAACATATAGTTTAGATAGGGTTTGTAAATTCCAGTATTCACTTGAAAATCTTTTGAGAGTGAACATGTAAAGAGATAATGCTTTCTGGATTTCATGGATTTTTCATTAGACTTATATGGATATCTTATTCAAGTTGCTGAGGAGTTAAAAAATCTTGCATTGTAATTAAAGATTTTGTAGAACTTTGTTATATCATTTAAGGATATCCTTAGATATGATATGTGGGTTTGGGCATCTTTCCACGTCCTTGTACTAAGGAAAAGCTCTATCTGCTTATGAAAAAGGATCATTAAAACCATAAAACTTGGAGAATACATGTTCTTCTCTTTGTCAAAGTACACTAATGGTCTTCTAATATCCTGTTCAAAGAATTCTTTAATCCTTTAATTTTCTTTTATTCCAAGAATACTTTTTTTCAATGCAAAATGAAAATGAATAGCATGTCATAAAGTGCCAAATATTTCCATGTTTAAATTCCATCTCATGTAAGCTAGAGTAAAAGTTGGCAGCATATAACTCTGCTGTCTAACCAAGTTTATCTTTCACTTCTAGTCCCTCATACTCAGATCTGGTGACATTGTTTCATTCAGAACTAGTATTGGAAGAAAAAGCTGCCCATATTCTTAGGTACAGAGTCACTTGATGACTTGCTGCTTGAGGAAACCAGACAAAGCAGAATGTCAGAGCAATTTCCAGAAGGCAAATGTGGATGACTTTATTGCCTCTTTCTGCAGTGTACCATATCAGTCACATGAACACCAGACTCTAAGTTTTCAACTATTTAGAATTTAATATAACAGCTCCTAGTGAGTTCGGAAATTATATAGTCAGGAGTTATATGAGAATCTAGAAAGTGACATCTACATTAGAGAACTTACTGTCACACTAGAACAGATCCTGTATGGCACAGAAAACAGAAAAAATGCAGTACCATGTTTTCTGACATATCAGAGATAAGTAGAGTTATGCCCAGCTTCATTATGAAGTTTCTGCATGGAGAGAATACCATGCAGTGGGCATGTAATAGTTGATTTTTTTTTGTGCCCATCTGGCTTGGGGAAACATTCTCACTTTTCCAAGCTGTTTGTAGGGATAGTGCACTGCTGTGCTTTCTGAGAGACTGTATGCCAGACTTGTCCTCTGCCTTTTGCATTCTTTTGCATCAGATGGTGATAGATCATAGGTAGCTGTGAGACACACCCATCAATGAAAATAGGTGCCTGCCTGACTTGAATAAAAAAGGAGGTTGTTTTTTGTGTACAAATCAAAAAAGGTGATGGTAGACTCATTGCACTATAGGGAATAAGAGGTGGGGATTTTTTCCTCTTCTAGAGATGAGGTGTATATGTTGAGACATCCAGGAGTTAAAGATAGTCAAGCAATACCTGTTTATGTTCTTTACCATGCAGCCAAAACAATATGTACTTGCATCTTATTCAGAAGCAGTATTTTCCCCTACTTTGTGCAGGTAGTAGTTTTCACTGTGGGTTTTTTTTTTTGGTGAAAATAAATTAGACTTCCTATGGGTGTTAACAGTTATTCTGAGGCATAACTTGCAAACAGGGGAGCAGTGGGAAGATTGTGACCACAGACTGTAATAAGCATCCTTAGAAATGCCCAGGGGCTGAGTCCACTGTTACATGTAAAGCAAAAATTTTGTTTTCTACATTGTATTGAGATTTCTTGAGAACACCTTCCAGATAATTGGTCACAAGTGCTCTAAATGTACTAGATGTTTCTGAACAACCAGTTATAATTTTGCTTTCACTAGAAACATTCTGTTGTTCTGTTCAGAAAGATGACTATGAATATAGACTTCTTCATGCTTTGTATCTATTTTCCTATCGACGATTTCATTGCATTTTATAAAATTTTAAGTTAAATATTTTCTGACTTTAAGAATAGTTTATTGTATACTTTAATAGTAAATTCTTTTTAAAAAGAGGTTTCCTTAAATGTTGCTATGCTTCCTAACACAATGCATAGTGCTTTTAAATAATAAGTAATTAATACTCTATAAACTGCCATTTCTGTTTCCTTTTCATTACTGCATTGTATTGAAAGTCAAATATATTTGGTCSATCAGTTTTTGAAAGTACACAGATAATACTCTCTTTCAAGTATTTAAATTATTCAGTTACCTTGGCTTTAAGGTTAAACTAACCTTTTTGTCATTATAGGACTGTATTTTGCAAATGCTAGCAAAGGTAATGCACATGATATATTTTATCATTCTCAGAAAGATGTTTCACAATTTGGCTACAATTGGCATAGAGCAGAATGTGTCAGTACTGGTAAGAGAATTCAGCTATACTTCTGTATAAGAATGTTCCTAACA
This sequence comes from Apteryx rowi, assembly GCF_003343035.1. Classification (NCBI taxonomy): domain Eukaryota; kingdom Metazoa; phylum Chordata; class Aves; order Apterygiformes; family Apterygidae; genus Apteryx; species Apteryx rowi. The sequence goes on along the minus strand of NW_020450668.1, from coordinate 234,127 downwards.
ACGTTGTGAGGTGCCAGCATGACATTACAGTTATCTTCCAGTGATATAACTTTGATATTCTGTTGTTTATAGCTTTAAAGAGTATTCGTCTGGGGGTATAGAGTGACTACTGGTTGTTTGGCCTTCTGTTTTCCCCTTACTTCTCAAATGACACCTCTGCAAATGCAGACTTAGAGATGACTGTCTTTCTGGGCTCTTTCTTTTTCTCACGTTATTCAGCGATAATACAATTCTATATGCCCAATTATTCATTCATTTGAACTTGGAACCTGTTATTTGGATGGGGTTAGAAAAGTATGCTTTAAATATCTATTTATTGAAAGATTCTGAAAGCCTCCAGTTTAGCAGTTTCTACAGCACTCTAAATTTTTCTTTTATGTTTCTAGTAACCTAACACATTATTTCCATGCTTCTAAAGCTTTTTATGGTTATTGTTATTGTTCACTTACCCAAATCATAAATGCAGTAAGAATAATTTGATCCATCTTGTTTTCTTAATAGTGATTGTAATAATTGTCATACTAAATTAGCATCTGCCCCCTACCCRTGAGATACTGAAATGCAGTCTCCATTTAAGCTCTTTTTTAAAGTGTTATTGCCTTATGAAATAAAATTGGTTTATGGAATAGATTAAACTCTGATTAATGACATTCTTTACTAAAGAGTATTGAAGCAGAGTAGAATTCCTTACAGATCTTCTGCAGACCAATGCTCATATATAATTGAGGCAGAAAAAAGAAATTGAGTCAAAAGATACACCAATCTTTGAAGACTATCATTGATCATAAAAAACTGATCATTAAAATATCTAGTAAAAATCTATGTAAATGTTGTACAAAAACAGTATTATCACATGCTGTTTTAGAAACAGAATGAAATAATATAATTAACTTTTTGTTAAAGACATTTCGCAGATTAGATTTCACCTGTATCTGAGTTGTTATGAGGCATTCTATTTTATATAAATCCATTCTTAGTTATGTCAAAGTAGTTAGATAATTCATATTATACTTCACATGTACATTTACAGTGAAGATTTAGTAGCTGAACAACACAATATGTGTGTATAGACTGATGGTTGCCTTTAACACTTGCAATTTCTAAGTATATTGTAAATTATGTTTACCTTACATTAATATAACACACCTGAATAAGTATAATAAATGTAGAGGTGACAGCTTTGATGGGATGAAAGTTATTTTTAGAAGTCTGAATTTAAGAATTTAATTTAGAAATTATTAATGCCAACATATTATGTATATTTTATTATGTAAATATTTTTGAATGTAAAGATACCTTTCTGTTGGATTTATTTTTAATAAGAAGTCTAGTTACAAAACATGAGCTATAAAATGCTTTAGCTACTGATATTCTTGCTATGGTTGATATTTCATAAAAGTAATTATATTCCATAACCTGTGTACTATTCTGTACTTGCTATTCAAACACACATGACAATAGTTTAAATATAATATGGTATGATAAGACGTTAACTGAATACACCACTTGTGAAATATAAAAATTTTTCTACTATTCATTGTCCTACTATTTACACTACTAATTCAGAAAGCCTTTCTTTTTGGCCTGCCTGAATTTCATTTTGGTAGTAAGAGGAAATAAATCAATAAAAATGAAGAAAAAAAAAGTATAAATTTGTCAGTTCAACTATGGGAGAGCCCGACAAAATCAGTGATTTTGAACATCAAAATGAGCATTTCAAAAACAATAAAAGAATGTTTTCAGTTGAAATACAATTTATTTCTACAGTTGAAATCATAAAGCTTATTGCTGGCAATAAGATTTCATAGTAATATAAATAAAAATTATAATGGAAACTTTCTGAGTTGATAAATAATTTTTAATACATATATTGAGCTCCGTCTAAAAAAGAGTCTTTGGCTTACTATAGTGAACTTCACAGTCAACAAGCATTTGTATAAAGGGAAATATTTATTATGAAATCAAAACTGGTTAGTAAATCTGACTTCCTCACTTCTCTCTCTGATGTTGAGGCAGTTCTTTGTGTTATTTTAATTTATTTTCATATTTATCATTATGTTTTCTCTCAAAGAAAATGAAAAAAAATCTTAATCCACTGAAGCTGAAAAACATGTATATACTGTGCATAGGAGTGTGTAGGAGCTGAGATCTACTGTGCATAGGAGTTGAGGTCAGGACAAGAGGTACACACAAATACTTTTCCAGCGTAACTTTAAAAAGAGAAATAAGATATAAATCCAACACTGGAGTATGCTGACTCCAAGTTTATTCTTAGAAAGCTATTTTTACATATTAATGCACACACATAATTACACATGCTTAATCTGAATATAAAAATACCCGATATATATGTGTAAGTTCAGCTTTACATAACAGTTGTGCCCCCCAGCACCCATTTTGGTAAGGAGTCTTTTTTTGTTGTTTTTTCCATGTGCGGGTTTCTACCAGCTGATTATCTAGGCAAAATTATTAACACGTATTCAATTATTGCCTGTGCCTAGCTYTTTTAATGCTTGATTAAACCTGAAAAGTTGTTACTTCCTTTTCTATCTTATATTTATACATTGTTTTCCGTAATGAAATTTGGCTTCACAGATTCCCATTATGGGAGGAATATAGCGCAGAGTGTGGATGTGTGGAGATAGTATGTTCTACGAATTTGTAGTTTAATAATAAATATCTGTATCTTTTCCTACTGAGCTAAATTTAATATGATCTAAATTCAGAATCTACACATTTCACAAGAAAGTATTCAATTGTACATTGAATTGCCTCTTGTACTTACTGCTTTTATTGATGAGTTAGGCTAGCTTTGCTCACTGGTTTATGTTAGCACTTACAAATCTTTTGGCTTATGTTTATGCCAACAATTACTAATTTCTGTATTTGCCTCTACCTATTCCAGGGTTCTCTTTCTTTTATGTCTGCCCGCAATAGTCACTGTTCTATTGTGGCTATCTTGATTTAAAAATGTATAATTACAAGTTTACAAAAAATAAAACAGAAAGTAGATATACATGTAAATTAGGCATATACATACAAACTTATTTGGATGAATGCCAAGTGCTAAGCCAGCCCTAGCTTAGTCATAAGTGGTGATACATTTGCCTAGACTGGCAGCTTGGTATTATTACACTGTTCTGTTCTCTGTTCCTTGGCGGAGAGCACAATGTCAGCCTCCGAGAGCAAGTGTTTGGAGTGACTTGTCAGAAGACTCTTATTAGCATTAGAGGGCTACATAGCACTGTAGTTCAATCCAGTGTGCTTACTAAGTTTGAAGCCATCCACCCATTAGTGAAACTATGTCCTGTTTCTAATACAAGTTTCTCCTAATTACAATTTTTATGACCTAAAGAGATATGGATATTTAAATGTTTTATCTTTAACTATCCTTTACTACTTTCCTCATATGAAAACAATATTGAAATTAATCTCTGAAGTTGTCTTCCTGAGAAGTAGTTGAGTAGTTCTTGCTGTCCAAAATCCTTTTTTATAGTTAAGCAACAGTCAACACAAGAAGGATCAACTCTCAGCTGCTGTTCTTTTGCAAATCAGGGCGCAAAGTAGCCAATAAAATCAGGGTTTCTAGCCCTTGATACCACTGAAATCTAGACAGACCAGATGTATTTTGCGTAAACCACATTGGTTGTCATTTTTCACCATTCTTACAGTGAAAAATATGAATCTCCTCATTCTGCAGAACAGCAAACTGGCCCTGCTGATGAAAGGTGTGTCAAAAGGATTTGGTTAGGTGTCTGCATTTTTCAGATACTCTCAGCAGTCTGGACAACTCTGTGAGGCTAGACAGAACAAGCTGTAGGTTAGAACATAAAGAAGCTCTTTTTTTCAGTGGGCTGAGACCTTAATGGGGTGAGCACAGAAACATTAGTTCACATGTGTCTCCCCTTTCTTCTTTTGCTGAAAAGAATAGAGATCAGTATAATTAACCCAGGATTGTAATTAGAAATAATGTACAAGAGATGTGAAGGTTTATTATTATTTTATTGCCTATAAAAATCCAAAAGTGTTCACTTAGATGCAGTACATTCATTTTCTATCATCTATATTTGTTGCTGTTTGCCACAGTCATTACAGTAATAAATGTAGCAAGTAATTTATCATTCCACCATGTTTACTTTATGCATATTGGTTGTAGATGATATTATAGGCTTTATCTTTCATTTTACCTTATAATTTTGTGGTCTGCAAGTAAAGAGCATGTGCAAAATAGGTGCAAGGTTATATCAGAACTATAGTATTCATCATTAATCCTCTGTTGTGCTCTTTTCTTATTTCTTATTTCTATATGTGTAACTAAATGTAGACTGAATAAAACAGACCTCTCTCAGTGAAAAGCCATATTGTTAATATCACTTAATATTGTTAAGTTATGAGCCTGGTGCAGAAATTTGGGTTGAAAGACAAGACTGGAGAATCTCTTGAAATAATTCTGTAACAGAGTGTTTTCTTCTTCCAAGGTCTTGTAATATAGAGAGCCTTCATTTGTTTTTGTGCGTGAGCACACTAATGTATGACATTATTGCAGCTGTGAGTTTCTAAGACATGATGGGTTTGGGGGGAAGGGCTGGCTTCATTCATTGTGTCTGTATAGAGTAGGAAAATGTGCATGTCTTGCATATGGACTCATTTGCTTTTGTTTTTCATTATTGTTTTTAGAACCAGCTGAATTGTGAGCAAATGATTTAAAGAGGCACTGCTCAAAAYGTAGCTTCTGTGCTCTCTAGCTGTTCTGGAGCCGTTTGCTACATGCTAAATGTGATAAGACTGTTTCTGCATAAAGTAACCAAGTATTACAGAGTCACATATACAAATTCTTGTGGTTTGGGATTTATTTCATGTATTTTCTCTAAGCTTTTGTTACAAAGCTTATTTCAGTGGAAACAGTAATAAGGATTTTCCTTTCTTTTCCTTTTCTTATTTTTAACTGTGTGCCTAGTTAGATGTTGTGAGTGTTTACCATCTTCCTCCTTTTAAAAACTATTTGGCTCTGCCATCTTACTGTGTTTTTATGTCTGAAGGAAGACTGTTGTTTACTAAATGGAATGAGTAAGTCATGAGAAAATTTGTATTTATATATCTCTTAGTAAAATATTTTCTCATTACAATTTGGTGACTAAACCTGACAAGGTACCTTTGGACCTTCTTTTTCATGTTATAATAATTTGTATCAATGGACTTTGAGAAGGAATAATTTTTTGCACAAAGTAATCACTTCCCTGATCAGCAATTCATAAATTCTTCATGTTACAAGTTTGTTAAGGACACATTCAGGAAAACGGACATGGGCATGCAGCCTTAATTCAAAATTGGCAAAGAATATCATCACTGGAAGTTTTTAAATGAATGCCTGATTTTTTTTTTATTTATTTATTTTTTAATAATCTAAATAAATGGTTTGGTTTTCAGGATTGCTGAACATGCGGCATTCGTTTTGGATTAAGATGCTTAAATAAGCTTTTAGGTGTCTAACTTTAATCATGCATTTTTTTAAATTATGGTTCATTTCTTCTTTCATAGCAAAGAATATTTCTAGAGTCCTGGAAAGGGAAGTGCAGCTTTTTCCTTACCACCTGTCTCCTTCTATCCATAAGAACTGTTCTTTTCAAACATCTGTCCTGCTTAATTGAGAATCCAGTTCTAGATATCAAACTATACCAATAAGAGTTTTCTGTGCCAGTGAGCCACTTAATGTACTGAGAGATCAAGCCCTCCCACAGACCAGTGCCCATCAATAGAACTGTGGATTGTTTCGTTAAAAAAAGTCATCTTTGTCTGAATTTGTACCTACCTATTATAAATACTAATATATAGATACCAATGTCCTCTGTAAGTAATGGTTACAAAATATTGATATTATTACCTGAACACAGTAAAGGAAAAGTGAAGTTAGATAAATACTGAAGGAGGTACAAGTGTAATTGTATTTTTTTTATTACACAGGACAGAAATTAAAACACTTGATAAATAATACAAATTTCAGGTAAAAAAAATAGTATAAAACCCTCCTTTTCTTAAACAACAAGTAAATCCAATGCAGTGTCTAGTACAACTTTCACGAGGTTGATGTGGATCAGTGATACCAGTGACGTGGATCAGATCAGTGATACTCTTGTTCGGCATGTTAACAGTACTGACTGGCTGAACATTTACCTTTTCTCTGTGCTTTCCCAGCAGTGGTGGTGTGGTGTATCACAGCTGCAGTGTATTCCCTTGACTCTCTAATCTGTTTCCCCCTAATCTCCCTCCTCCTACTTCTCCATCCATCCCGTCTGGAGCTGTGTTTTTCATCACAGAGATTGTCTTCCTAATATTCAGGATTAAATTTTGCTGCTTTTAAACAATTAGTATCAAAACAGCCTTACTTAGGAAATTCTTACAAGGGTCCTGTGTCTCAAAAAAATAACTTTTTTGATCAGTTGAAAGTTGAATTGAGGGAATTCTTCAAGAATATTAATATTCTGTGTTTAAAAAAAAAAAAAGACATTATGGAAATGTAGGGTTTTTTATTGTTACTAGAGAAACAATTGAGGATTCTTACATCTTAGCGATAATGATATTTATCTCTATATTGACAAGCTCCAAGCAAAGATCAGAAGAAGCAACTGCTGCAAGGTCCTAAAATCTTTTAGTAGCTTTGGCAAACTGAAGTGATCAAAATCTAGCTGTTTTGTGTCAGCCATCAGTCAAAACTGGACTACATTTAGTAGAATTTTTCACCATAGCTAACACAAAAAATTGTTTTTAAAATGTTGTATTTCTCCATGTATTTCTCCCACAAGAAGATCTCAGTGAGCTTTGAGAAGGAAGCTTACTTTTTTTGATAGACTTTACAAATCCTACTTTTCTATACTGTAAAACTGAAATGATTCTGCTGAATCATAGTCTTCCAAAGCTTTGAAAAGGGAGGCCTCCTATAGATAGATATAGTGTAGACTGCGAACTTAAATTTTGTTTTGAATTGCCAAATGTCCTTAATGAATGCATTAAGAATCTTGTAAAAATCAGTTGTTGCATATATGCCTATATGCACTAAGGCAAAGCTGTATATGCTAGAGACAGATTAATGTTGACAAAACATGCTGAAGGTACTGCACAGTAGCTTAGACCTTATTTTTGATCTACAGTTCATTTTATTAATTAAATGCATCATATTTCTTGGACTTTTTTTTTAATATTTAAGCACAGAATTCATTTTCCCCTAATACTGTTGTTAATCAAAAAGTTTGTCAAGTTTAGCAGCATAAAATTTCACTTCCAGACTGATAAAGTATAATACCTCTGTCTCTATCACTTTTTTTGCTAATTATTTTATACATATATGTATTTCTCCAACAAATAAAAATARGGCTGTTAGTGTCCTTTTTTCCTGTCTAGTCATATAGCTAAATAGATACATTTTAAAAAGCAGTTTTCAGAAATTGATGTTTATTCTCTTTACAAAAAATAATGGAATTCTGGACTGTGATTTTGTTTTAAATTCAGATTTAAATCCTAAACAAATTTGAATGAAGTTTGCTATGCCATTAAAATATGCTGTAATCTGGGCAGCTGTGTCAGAGGATGAATACCACAATGTATTTCTGAGATCCTGTTTTAAGACTTCCATGCTTTCAAGTTCCAGTCAGCTTCATTGAAAAGTGTCATTGGCACAACGCTGTTGAGTTTCCTTTGCACATATCTACGGACCATCTTTTCCTCTGGCTTGAATTAAGTGCAATAAGTAGCTCATATAATTTTCTGTATTCATTTGTTTTAGAAGCGCATCATCATGTATTTTAGCCACATGTTTATCAGAGTTAGTACTGAAAAATGGGCACTATTTGTAATGAGTATCTGTGATGTTCTGTGATGTTTAATGTTGCATATTTAATTTGAAAATTCTTACTCTAGTCCAAAGCTTACTTAAGAAAACTGTTAGGTCTTTTTCAGTCTTGCAGATCCACAGCCATGTAAAAGTTTGGAAACCTGTATCTTCCTGAAATCAATGGTAAATGGGTTCCTAAGTGTCTGTGCATGTAGGCCATCAAGCATAACTCCAAGATTTACTATTAACACCATCTGATCTCCTGCATGTTTCAAGCCATAGGATTTCTCCCAGTGATTGCTTTCACCAAGTATAAGATTTCTAGTTGAAATATAGCATATCAGTCAGAACAAGTTTATAGCTGCTCTATTACGGGCAAGTACATTTAAAGCACGTGGATACAACCTTTCAAGTTTTATCTTGAGAAGTGGAGAAATGTCCTTGCAGTTCTTGTACCTATCTTCTTTTGGTCTGAATATGCTTCCTGAAAGCAGCCAGTTTGCAGTGCGTATTTGGACAATGAGTTAAAAGCCATGAGCCGATAGCCAAACTAACACCTATAGTTTTTGTGACTAGGAAAGTGTAGAGAAAGAGATGCAGCACCAGTGCCCCAATAACTTGCAGGAAGCTTACTTCTCTCTGAAATCTGGAGCAAGTTTTATGAGATTTTAAGTTAAAATCTGTCTAATGCAAACCAGTGGGAGTTTTCTTGGTACCATCAGTGAGACATAGATTTGTTTCTGAAAGAGTATACATTAGCTACTTTTTTTCTAGATTATTTTGTATTGAGAAGTGTCTTTCCAGCAATTCCAGTAATGATATTACGTTATAATTACATGGTGTCTTTCAGTCAAAAGCATCCCAAATTACTGTACTCTATAATACTGTAAATATTTATTCTTTTGTGAAACCCATCCTTGTCTGTGTGGAATGTTTGCAGGTGTTCATAGAACACTATGCAATGAATTAGTTGAAAGAGGAAAAGAAAGCTAAAATTGCAGGGAGATTTTAGGTAGGGGGAAAAAATTAACTATTTTGAATTTAGCTGGAGAATAGAATTAACATTCTGCTATCACTGAAAGTGTCATTCAGTCTTTAGTGGCCAGAGCAGTTAGTATTTCTGTTTTTTTAAAAGATGTTTCATTTGAACAAAGGCATCATCAGTGTGTTTTCCATGTATGGTACATATTCTGCAACAGAGTAAAAATCTGGGTTTTTTTTGCTGTTGTATAATTCAGTATGTAACCAGCTCATTTTTTCTTTTTTTAATTATGAAAAAGTGAAAAGTATAAATGAAACTACTCAAAATACATTACACTTCCCTGCAAATGTAATTTGAAACTCATGAAACATTAATGCTTGAAATATGGAATGTTGTTTTTATGCTACACAGAAAAAATTAGAAAAGTTAAGTTTCCTCCCTATGTTATTAAAGCTATGTATTATGTAGGATTCTGTTTCTTCCACTTATACACTTTTGGGTTATGTTTTCATGAGGAGGAAGAAACTACCTATAGACTTTTGTGTCTGGATATGTGTGTGTGTAAATTTTATATAATAGTTTGTTCAGAACTGGATAATCTCATAAAATTAACCATGAATGTAAATAACAGTTTTAATAACTCTGCTTTCTCCATATACAACTTGCATATGTACACATTTAGTAAAAACTGTTTTCGAGAAAAGATAGCCTTTCCACTTACGAGTTAAGGCCTACACACACAATCGGAGAGAACGGCAACTAAAGCAGAGACCAGAGGGGGTTTTTTGTCATGATTTGCTGATTCCTTGCCGTGAGAATTTTGCATTCCAAATTGCAACTTCAGCTAAAAGGATCAAAGAAATATCTTCATGCTCCTACTTTGAAGTGGGCAGAAGCATATTTAAGGTGGTAACTAAGAGAAGTGGTAGGTACTTTTCTCAGTCCCCCAATGAGTCAAGGCTGAGTATAAAACACCAATTGAAAAATGCTCAAGAATTAAGCCAAAGCAGCAATTTGTGCAAAAAATCCATATACATTCTTTCCTCTAGTAAATCTTTCTCCAGCTTTCAGCTTGGTTCAAAGCCTCTTGATTTCAGAAGTAAATAATTCTGAGCATTTAAATTGAAATTAGGTTTGTATTATATGAGAGTTACGAGGACTAAAATGAAATAATGCCCTTGAGAAATGCTCCTTCGGCTGAGAGGTGGTCAACTGGAACAAAGTGAACTCTGGTGATAAAGGGTAGAACAGGAATCAGTCAGCCTAACTGGAACAGTTTGTAATGTGTTCAGATGTAAAGATTCTCCTATGTTCTTAGGTTAAACTCCTGCTGCACAGTGCTAGCACATACAAATAAATATTTTAGATTATCTGTTTGCACTGTCACTTTAATTTATCATATTTTTAATAATCCAGTATGATTATAACTTGAGTAAGACCTCTTTTATTTGCAATAAATATTTTTAGTGGTTTAATTTAACTTTGAGTTGACTTAGAAGAAATAGAAGTTATGATGGCAAAAATATCACGAAGGGGCAATACAGAGAAATAACAAAATGAGATTCATCTTGCAATAATTGAAGGTAAAACATATGGAAGAAGTACTACAAGTATACGTGGTTCTTGTGGGGGAAGAAAATCTCAGGAGCATGGACATGACCAGAAAAAAAGTTATGTACATTATATTGAGGAACAATGTAGTTAATCTCTTCCTATAATGCAGTTGCACTTGTTCACAGAATATTTGTTTCAGTTCTAGACATCATTTTATCAAAAGATATGGAGAATCTGAAATAAATAAAAGTAAACATAAACAGGGAAGGAATACTAATTTATGATCTAGGTTTAAAGCTGAATTGTCAAAACTGCTTCTCTTTTTATGGGTATCTGCTTATATTTGTAAATAAATATCAGATAGTATGCAAGCAAGATCCCTACATTCCTTTTAGTTGCTCTTGGACTGAGCAACCAGGAATTTTAGTGTGGCACACCTCTAAAAAAAAGAAGTTATATATTTCACCATATGTACACATGGAACCCAGCCCAGAGCTATTGAAATCACTGAGACACGTTCCAGTAACTTCTGTGTACAGTCCTAACGTATATGCAAGCAGTAGGGATTTGCTGTATAAACCTATACTCTGTTTTAAATACTAAGTTGAGTCTGACTTGAACGAACACCTCCAGTCCAAATTAACCCAGTATTTCTGCCTGTTGTATGTATAGGGTGACTTGAGCATAGCCGTGACCTCTCAGTAGCTCATTCTGCCTTGATATGAGAAGTTGTACTTGGCATTGGGTTTGTAGCTTGCCAGGGACTTTCCAAGAGCTGCCCAGTACCATGGAGCATGGCAGTAAGTTCTAAGCAGCTCAGGTGCAGGTATCCTCTTGCCTGTAATATACTCATTAGTTGTCTCCCTGCCTGACTCCGGTTGACTTCTATCACATCCTCTGTTGACCCTGATTTCATCCCAAATTTTCATCATACTGGCACTTTGGTTTAAGGATGGATGGCACAGGACTGCTCTCACACCAATACAAGCCTACTGTAGCGGTGTGTTAGGCTGCCACCAAGATAATAGTGAATGGCTCTTACTTCTCCTTGACTGTTCCCTACAGGAACTTGTACTTTCAGAATACCCCCTCATCAACTCCAAGCCTATAGTCAGGTGAGCAGCTAAAATACAGACAGCATGAAATTTTGATAGGTATAGGATCCGGAGCCAACATGGAGTTTAAAGGAATTGATGAGTGCTGAAGACGGAAAAAGAAGATAAAATAAAATATGGAAATTTAAATACAGACAGTTTTAAGGGAATAAAGATTCCCTTAAAGATCATTTATTTTAGGGAGAGTATGATGTGGAATTGTGTCAAATTAGGAGGAATTTGTCAGGTTAGATAGCACCTGCTTTGCAAAAATGTATCTCTGTTAAGAGAAGATGATAGCATAATGTAACACAAGTAGTTGAAAGGTTTAATAGTAACGAAAAAAAAGAACTATTAGAGAAGTTTCATTACATGAATTATAATTAAACTTAATGAAGTTAAAATAAGAGAAAAAGGAAAAAGAAAGCTGAATGAATAGCAGGTAAAAGCTCCTTGCTTCATTAATTTATATGTGGTCTCTTCAGAAACAGTCCTATGAGGTGGAAGAAACAGAGGATAATGCAATAAAATCATTGCCATATTGTTGTTTTTATTTTTTTCCAAGTTGTGATAGCATTTTGTGTGATCAGTGACATTTTTTTCTGGTGTAATTTAATGCTGGCCCATGTCACATACAGCATGTAAATCTTTAGGCAAAGCAATGTTTTTGGCCTCCTTTGCTATTCACACACTAATTGGCATAACAGCCTCATTTCATCAAGTGCTAATTCTTGTCATCCAGCCASTCAGCTTATATTTCATCCTTGCACTTCTTTTGCCAGGTAAATACTGTGTATTAGCTGGGTGGCACAGAGGTTGCTACAGCTTGTAGTTGCCATCCCTTCACCTTCAAATTCTGTGAGAAGTGAGAACATAACCAGAGAGCTTGTCATCAGAGAGGGAGGGCAAGGGATAGGAATAAGAAAAGTTAAAGGGTTAGGAATCTTGCTGTAGGCAATTGGAGGCATTTACCTGAGAAGAGTGAGAGTGAGGACTGGGGAGACAAGACATGAGCTTATAGTGTATATAATAGTGCAGGTCATGCTGACCTTCACTCTGCTCCCCATGAAGATATTTTGCATGTGTTGATACACACTCATTGCTGCTGAGTGCAGATTCTCTCCACGCAGCATAAGGGAGAGGATGTGGTGTATAGCATTCACTGAATATCTGGCATTCCACRGTAGACGCTATTCAGCTCCCAGAACTGAGCCAGAGCTTTTAGTTTGGTGGATTAGAGGACTTGTAATGTAGGATATGCTGGCGTGATAGCTGTGTGTAGCATGGGGTTGTGCAAATAGGTTGTCAGTAAAAGGGAAGGGGTGAAGGAATTAGCTGGTACAGAGTTTAAGTCTAGGATTTTGCCCATGAAAGGGTGAATGTGAGCCAATATTGGTAAGTTAAAGCAATTTGAGTTGTGTCCTCAGGACACAATAGCTGAGATCCTGCAGGTACTGATCATCTTCCTCTGAAGTGCAGGGTTTCATCAAATCTCTGCTGACTTCATTGGGAACTGAAGGCAGTAAACTGCTCTCAGGATTAAGCCCTTCATACACACCACAGTTTCTTAGACTGTTGCAAATATTATCTTTGTCAAGGTTTTTAAAGACACAATAATGTCTCAGTGAAAACATATGCAATAAAATCACTTTCTTTTATTTCTGTTGTAGTTTGATCCATTTGGGGGAAGAAGTATTTTACTCTCTGAGCCTGATTTTGACCTCGTTTACGCTAATGTAAATACTCTCAGTGTGATGCCTGTGAAAATAATTGATTTGCTTTCTGAGTAAGCAAATGCTGAGATTGTGGCCCTTATTTTTTATAAGATTTGTTTTGCATGAAATAAAGATTCAGTTGCTTCCATGTTTTTCTTCCTACAGCATTTGAAAAAAAATTGAGTTGCATATGTATTTTTAAACTTATGTTTATGACTGCATTGGTTACTCACTCTCCTTTTTGCAGCACAAATTTCAATATGGCCAGGAGCATACACACTAATCTATAAACCTAAACTTCCTGCATAGTCGAAGATGTCTTCAATGGATAGCTCAGAGCATTGAGTTTGGATGGTATTTAGGTTTCTCAGTTATGAATTCAAATCACTCTCTGAACATCTTATCCCTAAGAGGGCAATAATGGCACTGTGCAATTCCCTGAAAAACTGAAAGTTAAGTATTTTTAAAACTGGTTGTGGTTCAGGTAACAAAATCAAATAGATATTAAGTCTTTGGTTTTTCAATTACTGTCTGCGTAACAGTCATTGAAATCAAGAATGTTACTGTATCTTTTCATACCTGATAACTAATTGTGACCTTATGAATGTTAGGCTTCAACAGAGAATAAAAAAATGTATATTTTATATCTGCATTATTTCATTTTTACTGGCCTTTAGAGGTCCATGCCTTATCATGTAAGATACAGCCTTAGTATACAACACAACCAGTGTTTGCCTTAAAGAGTATTTCAGTATGTAAGCCAAGGAAACAAGTGGAGAATTACAAATTAATAGCAAGATTAATATGACCTAAATTAAAAAAAACCTAAATATGTTTAGTTTTTTTAACTAAATTATCTCCATTTTTAAATAACACTTTCAAGCAATGATAGCAAATACAGACACTTTAAATTTTAATATCTCAAAATAATGGAAATGTTGCCTTTCATTTCAGCAAGAACAAACTTTTACTTAGTTATGTTTGAAGCAAAATACATAAAGATGTATTTATGTTCTGTTAAAACTGAATTTTGATTGTAATATGTTTTCTCTGATATCTTTGTATAAAACAGATTGTGCATATTAGCTAATATAATATATGTATCTTTATTTCTGAAAGATGGGGTATATCTTAATTGGTGAAATATCCACCCTGCAAAGTTTGTATTTCAAAGGATAATAATAGCATATCCCTGTGTTAAAACAATTTAACAGGGTTGTCAATTAATACACACAATCTGATATTCTAAAATTGATATTTAGGAAAGTGTATTTTTATTTACCTCAGAAACAGACAACCATATAATTTATTTAGTAAATTCCAGATTTGTTTTCCAAAGTGCATCATAATTTTAATGTTGTTCATATTGCTGAGTACAAAAAAATTCTAAATAAGGGCAGAGTGGATGGATAGGGGAAGGAGGTTGTTGCTTATTTTTCCTCTGACTAGGTGTATGATTTTATGAGACAACCAGAGCTTTTAGTGGTGAACCAAATAAATTTTTGTGATACCAAGTGAGGAAAGGGATAACTTATTAGAAAAATCTTTCTTTTTGCATTCAGAGCTTTATCTTCTTAATTTTGTGGCTAAATTAAACCATTATTCCTCTTTTACTACTACTAGTCCTTTAGAGTAATCCTAGCCATATTGTACTGACCTGGATTTTCATGTATGTTACATGTGTAGCTGTGATAGTACATATATAACAGTGCTGTCCTAAAATTAAGTGCTCAGTTTACCTCTGCAGTCATATGTATGGTTGCTTACAAGAGTGTCTATAGTTAAAGGAAGGCAAGAGTGTCTTCAGAGCCTTACACTGGTGATATTGCTATCTCCAGAGTGAGCTCAATTTCACTTTCAGATTCAGCTTGCCTTTGCTGCGCTAGAGTTTAGAAAGACAGTTACAAACTTATTATATGAAAATGGATAGCCCATAGTTCCTAGGAAACTGCTATATACTTTTTTCAGAAAAAGTTTCCACATTTTTTACTGCCGTGTCTGGAAGAAAATAAAATACTTTAAGAATATTTGTGTGCAAGTGAAACTTATAATCCAAAATGAAATGATTTTCAACTAACTAAAATATCAAGGCTAGGTAAATAGGTGCAAATAACAGTACTACAAAAATTAAGTACATCTATATTGACCTAAGTTCAGATTTCTTAAGAATTCTAAAGTATAATTTATTGAAAAGTGCAAAAATTATTTTAAGTGAAATCAAATGGTTTAGTAAGTCACTTGCTGTATGGATGTTAAAAAAAATCCAAAACACTGACAACTAAGACAGTAAACACGCCCACTCAAACCACTCAGCTTGATTCACACTCCCAGCTTCAATAATCAGAGTTCTATGAAAGACTTCTGGTATTTTTCTCTAATTTTGTTTGGAATATGGATTTTGTTTTTATTTTTTTCTGAATCCATCATCTGTTTTCATACATTCTTATGTTCTTAAATTCTTATGTTACACCCCTCACTCTGGTAGGTGACTAACTTATCAGRACTATGCACATTGGTTGTAATACCAAGCAGGATCTGGCAAGTTACAATTGTCAATATCTCCCAAAGAAGCTGTTAGTGTCTCCTAAATCAGTGCAGTCAGGTAAGTGTTTTCTATAGCATATGGCACAAAATCATAATCTTCAAAGCTGTGCAGTGCAACAAAAGATTAAAAGTTGTATTGAGTTTCTTGCCTGACTCTGTGTTGCAGCAAGGTAACTTTGTATTTCTGGACAGTTAAAAAAAAAAATCACAAAATATATATTTAGCACAAATCTGAACATTCATAATATTTGCAATTAGTTTATATATTTTGTATCTAGATCCCAAATATCCAAGCAAATCTAAGAATTGTTTCCTTGTTTTCCTGATGGGAAAACCAAGGCTCAAAAAAAAAGGCAACTCATTCAAGATCACCAAATAGGGCAAGCTACATTTTGAAATGACAATGAGGTGTCCTGACTTAAAAATGTATATGTATACACTGAACTGTTTTGCATTTTTATTAATAAGGTTATTTAGCATATGGATGGACAAAAGGTTTTTCCAATACCATACTTTTATGTCACCTTTAGAATAAGTCAGAACCTAATATTTTTAGTTATTTTATTTCATAGATCATGTTTGGATGTCAGGGAACTTGATGAATGATATTCTAAAGAAACTAAGAATTTGACAGCAGCTGTAGAACAGTTCAGTGTAAAATGCAATATGGTAGGTAAAAGTTTTTAATGTACATGCTGTTTAAGTGGAAAATATAAACCTTTCCCAACTTT
>NW_020450668.1:32682-212682 GCF_003343035.1 Apteryx rowi | reverse complement strand
AGAAATGATTTGTAATGTGATGCTTTAATTCATTGCAAGAAAATTAGTATATGGCTTCAAACTTCCACAGGTAGGCGTACAACAATGGCTATTCAACTATACTCGTTGAAAATGGAGAAAACTGATGATACAAGGGCCAAACATATCTCATGAAATGCAACTATTTATAGACTTGTTTTGCTATAGGGAGGCTGGTGAACATGCTGAATAAGAATTACCTCAGTTCTGCAGCTTTCTATGTCTTTTTAATGCATTCTGTTTCAGGGTCACTTTCAATCAATATTTCATTTACTTACTGAGATTGAATGGGTGCTCTGAGACACAGTGTGCTGTTTATCATACAGATTGGACACCTCATTTTAGAGCCAAGATCTTTTCCTCAACGCTGGGAGCTGTCCTTTCAGCACCACAAAATTACCGCTTGAAGTTGCATTGCAGTTTTTTCTTTATCACCAGGAGCTTTTCTTTCAGCACCACAACATTGCACTTAGACTTTTTAAACGGCTGCCTTCCTCTTTGCTCTGAAGACCAATTTCGTCTGCACTTCCAGTTATTGCTATTACCTGTAGGACTTTCAATCCTATTTCACCCTCGCCACCCTTCTCCCAAACAGTTTAAAAGTATCTATTTCTGTGGAAGTCATTTTTCTCATTGAATGATCAGAAACAAAGATAAATTCTAACCTTTAACGGCTCATTCCGACTCATTGCTTACAGTAGATCTAAGCTCTTTTTTCTGCTTATTCGACTCCTTCCAGCTTCCCATCACATCTGTAACAAACTTTTAAAATGGTATTGCCACACCACCATGCACAAGCCTACCTGCACAGTAGAGATAGATTATTCCATCACATTCAGATGGTTAACAGAGGTTAGCAAGTCCTGTATTTATATATCTATATATTTATATCGCTTTCTAAGAAAGTGCATATTAATGTTTACTTTAAAGAATGTGTAAATGGTGCTATCAAGAAATCTGATCAATTTTATCCCAGTCTTTTTGTGTACCATTTCGAATGTATGAGATTTATTTTTCTATTGGAAAAAAAATAAACAGTATGAAAGCATTAAAATTGGTAGATTTTAGTAATTTTACAGTGAATTGAATCCCTATGTCATAGTTTCATCGAAAATTTTCATTATGGGTCATGCAAATTGCAACATGCTTACTGATAATACTCACACTTCCGTGTCTGGACACTCCTCAGTCCATCTGCTGACTCCTAAATGAGTATACCTGTAAATTTCACCTGAGATGAGGTGACTACATAGTCCAAATTTTGAACATTCTAATGCAGATATGGAAAAAAGGGGTTGAGTGTTACCGTTTACCACAGGCTCACAATCTGACACTGGTTTATTCTATAAGGACTAGAGATTCAAATGGTATCCCTTAAATGCAAGGCAAACATGGCTTAGCATGTCACTATCTGGTGCAATGCTGTCCCTGTACATATGATATGCTGCATCTTTACTAAAAAGTTTGAGAACTCTACTGAACAGAAGTACAGTATACTCTATTATAATTATATAAAAATGTTGCCTCTAGAAGTTTGCTTCTTTGTTTCTTTTTTTCTTAAATATTTAATAGTGTGTAATTGTTACTTGCAATTATATATCGATGCCTTTTGTTCAAAGGGTAAGTACTATGCTGCTTTAATGCGTTATTAGCAGACAATTTTACATACAGAATGTTTTGCTTGTAACTGTATTGAGATCTTAGTCTCTTAAAATTGTCCTTAAATATTATTATGGGCTATTTCATTTAGAATTTATTATATTATTTTAAAAGTACAATAGGTTTCTTTCTTTCTTTCTTTTTTGATACAAGATAATACAATAGCCTCTATATTATATAAGCAGAATGACAGGCAGAGGGGTTTACATTACATATATACTACTATTTGTAAATGAAACTTTCTCTTCTGTGATTAAAAAGTAGTATAATTTCAGGTTTATAACGCAAACATTGTTTAAATTGAAAGCCTTGGGTATTTTGCTTACAGTATTTTTTTTAGGGATAATTTAAGACATATAGCTTTAAAGTAAAAGTTTTATGGAATGATAATGGGTGAGCARCTGTTTCTACACTGCTAGGGCACAAGAAGTTAGAGTTCCAATACCATGTTAATGAGAAAAAACTGAGACTACAAAATCCATTTTATTTAATCTCATTATTGAATAAACAGCTCTGTAGCGATGCCTATTTGTACTTGTTTCTCTAATAAAAATGCAACTGTAGCACTGAACACAAATTAGTTTTAATTATTTAAATGATATGAATTTGTCAAACATAAATAATCTAACACCTGTTTTGCCTTTCCATTTATGAAAAAAAATTTCATGAAAACTAATAGAGGATGATAGTGGGGAATAACACAGGTAGGTCTATGTATTTATTACAATTCTGTTCATTCAAAAAATGCAAGTGCAAGTTCATTACTATCTAGCAGGGTGAAGTGGTCCATTTCATTGCTATGCAAGGGCACAACAGAAAACTGCAAAATAATAAGATGTTTTGCATATAGCAGGCCAGTGCAACTCTCACGTCCTAAGCTCATCTCTGAGAATTGCTATCACTGATTTACAGTGTAACAGTTCATCAACTGAATATGACAATAACATTACAAAGCAATGACTGATRTTGGCTTTTGGGATAGGCAAGGCAGAAAAAGCTGCCATGATAATCATCCTTCTGTATGAAAGAAATCATCTCAGGCAAAGGAAGTGACATGAATCTGAGTTTCCCTGCTTTGTGTTTCTTTGACTTCATTTCAGGAGATCTGCCCGACCATATGTGACAAGTACCCTATGCATCAGGAGCGTATATTGTGGTATAAAACCTAGTTGTTAGCTAACTCTGAAAATTAAGGAGATCCATTTGTTTTCTCCACAGAAGAGTATAATCCTGTGTGTTGTGTCCATTTCATGCTACTTTATGTTTTAAAGGATTTGCTATTTAAAATTTTGGATGTGTTAACACACTGCCCTGAATTTATTTACCATTTGGTTGAGGAGGGAAATTTAACATGTAATCCAGTTGTGGTCATTGGGGGGGGGCCTCATGTGGCACTTCAAATAGTGACCATTTGTATGACTTTCTGTATATTAAACCATACTTTAATATTGATTCTGTTTGTGGTGTATTAACTGTTATACTATCTATCTTGGTAAAGAAATTGCGCTCAGCAGATAGTTACTGTTTTAAATCAGCAAAGTAATTTTAGAGGCACAACAAGCTGTTTAAACCTACCGCTCAGTAGTTTGATCTCCCAGATTAATCATCTTTATCATCCCTTCTGGAGGTGTCTCTCTTCCATGCTAAATGTTTGCAGCAGTCAGGTTTAGTGTGAGAACTTACAATGCTCTAAGGATATGATTATGCGACCATCACATTTACAATTGTGCCCTACAAATCAGCAAGCTAACTCAGAACTGTCTTCTAAAAAATGCAAATTACAGAAAATGTTTTATAAAGCATTTTGTTAAATTTTAATGTACATTTTTTCTCTCAAAACTCTGTGATTATTTTATATTAGCTATAAGATGTGCTCTCTTTTCAGTACAATTCATTTAAAAAACATATTCAAATTTTTGCGTAACAGTCTTTTTTAAACTTTTCATTTGTGATCTTCATACACTGTTAAATAGTCAGTAAATATAGTACCAGAAAGACACTGTTGGACTGTTGATATCTTTTGATGTCACGACAATTCAACTAAAAGTCAATTGTTTTAACAAAATCATTTGTCTAGTGTCTCAAAGCACTACAGTACATGAATATTGAAGAAAAATCTGGATTTGCTTTAGTTATTTTATAGTAATTTTAATGGATATATATATATATAGTATGAATTCATAAAGCCACATAGATATAAAATTCTGTATCACTTAAAAAAAAAATCCCCTACATATGAATAGAAGTTAAATTGGAATAGACCCAGTTAAACTGGAATAGACCTTCATGCTAGAGTTCTTTGGGGGTTGAAGAAAGGGCTAGTAACTGTTTAAGCCTCCAAAATTGTTTCTGTATTGATCTTTTGACTACAGCTTTTTTTTTTTTTKGGGGGGGGGGAATCCATTTTAGAGAAAAATTGATGTTATATTTATGTATTAGACAATAATATTTTAAATTTAATGTATCAATATAAAGTAAACATCACTAAAATGATTTGCTTGCCTTCTATTCCAGAAACTCACTTGGCAATGTGTCACTTTCCAGCCATCTTTGAAGTCCATTAAAATGCAATTTGTAATTGCTGTACCTGGCACCAGTTATTCCCCTTTCAGCACCTGGGGGATGTAACACTTACCTCTGAAACCTTTTAATTTCTGCTCTACATGTTACTTTTAAATTGAAGTTACAGTTTTGAGAATTATTAAGCTTAAAACATGAAGATGTAAGCAACAAATAAATAGCTATATTTGATAATCTCATTTTATATGAGAATTGATACAAACATCAGCTATATTGTTTGCTAGCTTCAGTGTCTGATTATGTGAATGTTTTAATTGTGCAGATCTCTAAGACAGTATAGCTAGAAGTACTAAAGAATTTGCATCTGATTTGTATAAACTAACTTGCAATTTTCTTTCATTTCTGCTAGAATAGTCAGTATCTTGATACATTCTCTCAAGCTTAATATAACTGCACATGCCTATCTAAACATGAAGAGCTGCAGACTGAGATATGGAGGAAAACAATTAAGAAGCAATAACAATGTATTTTTATAAAAGCCACAAGACTGCAAAAATGTGTCATGGGGATAGGTTTACAAAAAAAGGAGAAATCATTTTACTGTTGATCATAATGCTTAAAGTGTATTTTCAGTGAATTCTTATTCGTACTCTGACAGTAAACTCCAGCCTTGGAGAAATTTCTTCTGCTTAAAAAAAATGGTTATGAGGTGTGTTGTTATACTTGATTCTTCATTTCAATTATTTTTTTTTCCTCTCCAATCAATGGACATTGCTTGCTGTAGTTTGGAAAGAAGGGAAATTTTGAAAAGAAGAAGGAAGTTCCTAATCAGACTGCATTACTTACTGGGAGCCAACTTGATTGCAAGTTACTAACACATTAATTTTTATCATTATTGTAGGTCATCAGGAGAAGCAATGGAATGTCATCACTGAAAATAATTATAAGTCAGAAATTGGATTGATTTTTGCTCACAGCATCAGTGGGATTAGTAGGGTTCATGGCATCTTTAGTTTCATGTGTCTATTCTTTTGCAATAAGCGTTCGACTACATTACTTTCAAGCAGAACTCCTGCTGAAAAATCCCACAGTTTTCATTGAACATGCATGATTCTAAATGTAGATATAAAGATTAAAACAAAACTGTTGAATTCTTATGTTTAAACAAAGCACAAATGAGTATAAAAATGGACTTAATAGTGAATCAGTAGTCCAAATTTGCTCACAGATAGGCAGCTATGTCACTTTTAACACTGCAGATTTGCATGTTAGTCAATAATATTACTCACAGGCTAAGCATAAAGCTCACACAAGTGTTGTGTTTTGGTGGAGAATCTCATTTTTCAAGGAGCTGAGCTAGTCTGTAGTGTTGACCAAAATTAATGAAGAAACCAGGTGACTTCCAGCAACAGTGAAATTTTATTTTATTAAATTGAAYTGGTGTTGTTCAAGTTGCACACTACTGTAATCAATGCTAGAAGTAGAGAGAGTGCTAATTTAGACAACATGCTTTGGTGTTATTAAACATGTCAGCTAGCCTGTTCAAAGTCCAACATCAATCGATGGGCATTCTCCACTAATGGTCATCTTGGTGGTGATGGCGAGAGTTCTTGAAAAGAGTTTATTTTGTTTTGAAGGGAGCATAGGAGGCATGCCCCAGAAAATAGACACTTCCCCAAATCAAAGATCTACTAAAATATATAAATAGAAGTATTATATAATTACTAGCCTTTTCATTTAAAGCAATTAAAAATGGTTGTCATTTCAGTTTAGATGTATGTATCCTAAATATTGTATGTGTACTAAATCACAAGCAAGAACTGGTGATTTTTCTTCTACATAACTCAAATTCCAGCTCTTCCACATAAGACAGTTATAAGCCACAGTCAGCAATAAAGGACCTTTACAGTCAGGTTTTTAAATAGTATTCTCTTATTAAGCAGTTTTCCTGTATTGCCTTTCATATTTCATTCCTTAGAAATAAAAAATTAAAATGAACATGCCCTAAGAATGCTTCTATAAATAAAATCGAAGCATTGAATGTCTAYAGCATTCATATTCCCAATACTTTATTGTTCTAGAATGACATCAACCCAGTTTATCTTGCCTTTAATGTGAGCTAAATCTAACTGATCTATTAAGTGTATTCCATTGTCAAGTTGTGTAGCCAAAGAGAAAAAAGTGATTTAGTATGATGAAGCTGAGTTTTAAGGTTGTATAATTTCTAAAAATGCTTTCTTGGAAATCAAATGACTTATTTGACTAATATCTACATTATTGTAAGAGATTCAGTTATGTCCATCTCCAAACTGTCCATCTCCAAACTGTCCATCTCCAAACTGTCCATCTCCAAACTGTCCATCTCCAAACTGTCCATCTCCAAACTGTCCATTCTCAAAACACGTTCCTTTAATATCAAAGTCAAATAGAAAAGGAAACAAAATCAAACAGGTCCTTTTTGCTAGAGATTAATAAACAGGCATCAGAACAGTACACTTAGTGTAATGAGTTTCAGCAATACTACACAGGCTTGTGAGCTGTAGAGCAGGCTGAAAACCAGGTATCTGTTTTTTTATGGTGGTGGGGGGGAGAAGTTTAGCAAAGAACTCTTTCTTGAACTCCACAAAATTATATCAAAGCCAAAATGTTCCAAATAAAATATTTCAGAATTAGTAACTAACAATTTTGACACAGCTTTGTTTCAGAATTTTTCCATACAGCTTATTTCAAATATTTATGCACTTCCTGCAGAAATATTCTGAAAACCGGGATTGAAATGGGGTAAGTTAACACATCTCCCACATCCAACTGCAGAGAAGCAAAGAGATCACTTTGATTACAGTTGATCTGGTCTCTGTATTATATTATGAGACCAGTTATGAATAATTTAAGTTTTAGTGTTTCTGAACACAATTGAATAATAATTCATCACCAGTGACAAAGTGCTAGGTGCATTCCTGCCTGAGAAATCTGATTAAAACAAAAACAAACAAAAAACACAGCACATTGTAACCACTGATTTTTATTTTTWTTTTTTTTAAGAAATAATCCCAAGTGGTGGGTTTTTTATTTTATTTATTTATCTATTTTAACACAAATAATCCTCAGTGCAGTGTATAGCAGCATCATAATTTCTGTGCTATCTAGAGTAGGGACAAGCACACAAGAACAAGCTGGAGACAAAGACAAACTGGTCTTTATGTAATGTTTTGTGCCTTTATTTGCTGAGACTGGCAGCTTCCTGTGCAAATACGCACACTAAGTGAACCAGAAGAGGTGCAAGTCAGATGGGTTAATTTAAGTCCCAGAAGTAGAGCAAACAAGAAGCAGTCACTCAAGTCATTCCTGACCTTGGATGCTGTTCTAATAGCTGCTACAGTACAAACGAGTGCCCACAGAGTAAATGCCTCTCTTCCCTCATGCCAGTTCAGAACTGGGGAAGTTAACTTAAATCCATTGAGTTGAGGATTCATTCTATAAGCAGGAAGAAATACTTGTGTAGCTTCTGCTGCTTTCARTGGAAAAGAAAGTAACTTCTAGGAGACAAATCTAACACTATTCCTCCTCATGACCTCCCCCATCCATCATTTCTCAACTTGGATATAGCACCAGACAAGTTCCATTGGTACAAAGTCCAAGCCTGAGGCATGGGTCACACAGACTGCAAGCAATTTTGAAAGCGTATTTTACAAGATTTGAAACTAATGCCCACTTGGATATATAAGCCTATGGCTTTTTTTCCCATGGTCACAGACTTTATGGCTAAAAAGTAGCAATCTACTTGTCTACATAATACAAATCTTTTTCTACACATCAGTCTTCCAAGAAGTACAAAGTGTATTCCACCTTGGCTTCCATCTGCAAGGCTATCTCCATTTACCAGATTCTTATGTCTAAAGGGCCTTATCCAATGCCATTACTTATTTTTACTGTGATAAAATACATAACCAAATATGCTTTTAATTTGAAAAATATTTTTACTAAGCTGTATCCATCTCATATTTATTCAGACCTGGTTTGTCTTGAATGTGGCTGTGTCTTTGAACTTGAAAAACAGGTCTTGCCAGTAATTTCTGTGTAAAGTCCTGTTTGAGCTGTAGCATATATGTTTTGGAAAAGTAAATTCTTTAGATTAAGAAAAAAAATCCCATAGGCAGCCATAACTTAGCTAGAATGTGTGAGCATAGGCTTGATCTTTTCCATTGTTCCATATATATCTGTGTTTCATCTCTTCTCCTTACATTTTCTGGTAGAAATCTTAGCTTTGCCAAAAATCAATTATAAGATTTTTATTGAGCCAAGTTTTAAATATAAGCACATGACCTTCTATTGTATATATTCTTTAATCTAGGCATCTAAATAGAAATTGGGAAATCCTGACATGAAACTGCTAGTTTCAAGCAGTCCACATTTTGCAGGGTTGTATATCTGATATGACAGGAAGGGCTGATATTGCCTGTCATCATTACCACTATACTTCTGCATGCACACTTGCTATGCATGACAGATTTATAGGGAAATCTATGTAGGTTGTTGTATCCCCTGTCCTTGCATTACCTGTGTAGAGCATATGCTTTGTCACAAAACACTAGTCTTACACTGCTGCCCAGCCACTCCCATTCCAAATTCCACCTATTTATCTCGCTTCCCTGGAGAGATTTAAAATGTAGTGATTTCAGAAAGAAAGGGGGGGAAAAAAAAAAAAAAAAAAAARARAAAMCMAMMMMMMMCMMMMMMMMCMAAAAAAAAAAACAGTGTTAGAATACCAGAAGTTTTTCTAGAGTTGTTTTCTCTTGACCTAATGCAACGAAGAGCATGTGCACCAAAAGCTTTGTCCCATGTTCAAAGATTAATCTGAGCTCTTTGACACACTGGGCCACACTTTTTATATCACTGCCTACACAGACCTATTTGTAATCTCAAATATTAGGTGCAAAATTGAAGTAGTTTTGGAAAGGGTAAGAAAGATGAGGAAATCTAAAAATGCAGTTTTGTCAAGTGCTGTATGAAGGAAAGTGTGTATTCTAGAAGGTATAAAGCAACAATTGTTAAGTTGATGATACAGCATTAAAAAATCATCATCACAATTACACAGCAGCTCTTCACTATAAAAGAGTATTTGCAGCAATGACAATATCTGTTAACCACCCTCTGTGAGAGTGGCATGGATTAGTAGGAAACAAAGTTTATGGAGGTAAGATCTGAAGAATATAAAGAATTTTGAAATTATAAGCCCCTCCTCCCCCAAAGAATATGAAACTATTCTAACTATTCAAGATAAGACTAATGATGAATACTTTTTAACATGTAACATCATTACATAGGCTCTAAAGAGATGAATAATGATGGGATTGAAAGACTTACCTCTATAAGCTTTTCAGTATACAAAAACTATTTTTGTTCACACCAGTATTCTAAGTTCCAACAAATACTGTTCTCCTTACATAAGGCAGTTCTGCTAAGGTTAGAAATACCTCTGTGAGTCAGCACAATCTGGCCCCACAAGGGGAAAAGCATTACAAAATTATAACTTATCATTATGAGTATTTATTGTTTTGCTGTAGTGCTCATAGTGCATAAGGTGCTCTGCACACAGATAAGGCATTGCAGTCTTGAACTTGTCTCAATGAAGTCAGTGGAGAGTTTGTTGGTGAAGGTTCAGTGAGACCCTTTAGAGGCCAAAGTGAAAGACTATCATTTGAGTGCCAGCATATTCATTCTGAGCCATACTCCATAGTCAATTTGACTAAGTTAATTGATGTAGGTACAGTTCAACCTGACAGAGATGATAATGGTCACACTACAGGGAAATAGGCTAGACATTGTGAGTGAGGTTACTAAGGGAGGCTGCAATTGGAGGTGTGCTTGAAATAAAGAGCTGATATTTTGTTCTGAGTTGCAGAAATTGCTTCTAGCTCCTGCTTTGAGAAGGCTCATTTATCAAAACCCAAAGCATTCTGAAATCTAGCATTGCACAAGTAACCTTTATAAAGCCAATACTCTGATGCCTTGTACAGGAAGAACTGCTATTCCTCCTTGTGTCTTTTCCCATGCAGAAGACAAGTTAGAATCCAGTCCTTATTCTACCTCCTCAGTCCTGAGGATAAAAGCTGTGTCAAGCATATCTATCTTATTCAAGATGAGGTGTATCCTTTGCACTTAGGCACCATTGGACAGTTTTTTGTGTGAGAATCTACTCCTTTTGTTTGGAAAGTCTTACTGAGTTTTCTTCTGTGCATCAGTAATAGTAAAACTACTCACTTTTCCATTTTCACTCTGTAGTAATGGGAGTAACTCTTTGATAATGTGGTAAACCTCGCCTTCAACACGAGAATCTTTGCATCTTTTCTCATTTACTGTATTTTTATAATAGATCTACTACACAACTGAAATATTACAAAGTTTTAATATTCTCAGGAATTTCTCACTGGTATGATCACAAAAATATTGTTTAAATACTTGCCAGTTTTGAGCACCTCCAGCAAGGCTACAGACTGGAAATCATTTATATTCTGCAATTGCATACTTCTCTATTCTGTTCTAGGGGTTCATATGAATCACTGCCACCACTGTGGCATCTGAGCGTTTCACCACTTGAAATGGATATATAGACATGTTGCTTAATTGCTTCATGTACTCCTTTCAAAGGGGAAAAAAAAGTCTCAGGGTACTCTCAAGATAGTCCTGGCCACAACTGCTAGGGAGAAAGTTAGAACATTTCCATTGTTAACTTGGCTATCTTGGCAGAAGGCGATATTCCAGGCAGGAAGAGTAATCATACCAGATGCAGAGAAATCAACAAACAAGTACAAAAGCAGGGGTGGAGGGAAAACAAAAAACCCCACACCAAAAAAAAAAAAAAAAAAAATCCCACCACATATCATTTGCCTTACTCCTTGCAGTAAGCTCCAAAAGGATTGCTATATGCATAACAATATTGATGAAGCCCAAGTAATGAGTAAAACCCTGCTGTTTATAGTTCTAACACAATTATATGAAATTAATTGCAAAGAAACCCAATAAAAATGAAGCAAAATCACGTTAATTCTGTTTCCAACCAGCATTTCTAAAATGCTTTAAGATCTTTTGAACTATAACACAATCAGAATTCTAAGTGCTTGATGGAATACTAATTTCTTGGAAGAGTATGAAGCATTTCAGTGAAGTGATGTGAAAAAAATAACTTGTATTACTTTAAAATAATTGAGTCAGTATTCACTTCCATTTTATATTCAGAAATATTACATGGAGTGTGGCATAGCTGTCAAGATAAACATCCTCTTCCCCCCCCCCAAAAAAAAAAAAAAAAAGTTGCCAGGACCTTTTAGGCTGTTGATTTTTTAATCTATCATATAAGCTAGGTTCTATTCAATAACTGYCTTTAAAGATTTTGCTTTAGAAAGCTGATGAGAAGCTTACATTTCTTCTTGAGGAATGGAGATTTCTGTCAGCCCCCCACCAAACCTAGGAACTACCAAAGGTATATAGGTGTAAACCCAGCATTTAAATTAAGCTATAGTAGTTCCATGTTCTACTTTTCAGTACTTAATACACTTTGGGTTATGTCTTTTAATGTTCAAATAAATTAAAAAAAAAAAATCAAATTTATCACTTTGAGAGATATAAAGATAATATTCTGAAGTGTGCTAAAAGGCCAAACTATTTTACTTTTTTTTCCTTTCTGAATCCTGAAAGTAGGAAATGACTCAGTCTTTGGAATTAGCACAAGGACTTTTAGTGACAGAACAAATTAAGGATGTTCTCAAATTGTATACAAAATAAGATATATGCATGATATATAGAAGTTATATCAAATTCAGCCATAGGGCACTGAGGGTCAAATAAGTCATGCAGCCTACAGATAGCTTTGTCCCACTGCTAGCATAACAGAAGCAAGAAGTCTCAGTAACTGGATAGTACAGAAATACTAGTTATTTTAAGGGCTTAGACAAGCTGAAGAGTGGGGCAGTTCTCCATCTCATTCCCTAATGCAGACTTGCTAATAGCTTATATACTTGAATTTTGCACATCTCTAGATTAAGACCATTTATGKCTTCCTCTGGGAGGCCATTCCTCAAATCTCATAGTTGGACACTTTTCTGTGATGCCGGAACTAACTCTTCCTGTCCAACCCAGTCTCATGCAAACAGCAGGAAGTTTTGTCCCCCAGATGTACATGCATGCATGCATTAGGGTAAAAAAAAAGAATACAAATTGAATTCAAAAATATAAAACTTGTCTGCCAAAAATATTTACCATTGTGCACATGGAGTTCCCCAAGATTTGCTTATGGTTAAAAGGCACTAAATACCTCAGTAACCACATCTAGCCTTATGCCTCTCCCAAGTATAAAGGATTAGTTAGGATAGATAAGTCCCTAGTTTCAGACAGAGCTAAAATAATGAATATTTCCTTGCTGGTTCATGTTTACACACAGTATTGCATTGGCTTAACTAAATGATGTTTTTTAAAACTCAATGTAGCTAAACAAGTAAAAATTTATCTAGAATTGGGCATGTGCTTATTCTCTGATGTTTCAGAGCAGGATTTAAAAGCATCCATATAAAAGACAACAGATAAATAGATTCTTATACTAATTTTATTTTAGCTATGTAGAATAGTGTTCCTGCTTTTTCCATCCAACTTTTGCAAACCATCTCAAGTGAGGGGAAATTCCAGACCTACTATAACAAACTATAAGGCTAAGATAGTCTAACTTGGGAACAATGACTGCTCCTTGTTTTCTAAAGAAGTTTTCGCAGTTTAGGATCAATCTTGTAAGGTATTTAGACAACTGCAGGCAGAAGTAGGCACTCTGTTTCCAGAAACACCCATTCATTATGTGGATCATTATGTTGGGTACCTCTGAAGTCACACTAGGCATGTCTACATCTTCAGATATCCAAATACTCTTTACAAATCAGGCCTTTAGGCTGCCGTTTCATGTCTCTGGTTTTGATAACAAAGCTAAATTAGAGTCCCTCTTACCCATGCAGCCATTCCTTCCTCTCCTCATGCTCAGTTTGCTGCCCCTCTGTTCTTACAGTAGAATTATTTAGAGGGCTTGTGCCAAAGTGGCTAAAAAAACCACACAGCCACACTCCTCAAAGGGCAGTAGGAGAAAAGGGTAGTATGTACTGAAACAATGCAGGTCAAAATACTTTACCCTCGGACAGCTATATCAGGACAAGTATGGAAGTAATAAACTGCAACCATATGTAACAGGAATTTTTCTTTGGTCCAGATTTACAGACAGGAACTGGAGAAACAGGCAAAGAGATAGGAGTGCCTTCCTTCCATTAATAGATAGTATTTTGTAAATACAAAGATTCCTGGTAATGGAGATTATTTTGTTGTTGTTTCAACAAAAAGCTTTAAGTGAGGCAGACTTTTTTGATTTGTGCTTTTCTGTGTAATTTTTTCACTGCTCCTTCCCCAATTTTCTTTGAAGGTAGACTACTATAGTCACTGCTGCTTGTTCCAAAAAAACCCAAAACAAACAAACAAACAAAAAAAMCTCACCCACCCCCCCACCACACACCTGATCCAAGCCAGCAGACGTGGAGGAGATGACTGTAACAAGCATTGGAATATGGCCCTAGAAATTAAGCAGTACATTTTTCCTGAGTTATGGTCAGTCAGTCCTCCTTTCTTGTGAGCTCTTGCAAAGTGGCAATTTTTACACCCCATTCTAAAATTACCAGCCTATGACATGATATCTTTCAAGTACATGGTATGTACTCCCCCACTGCACATTGATTCTTTGCATGCCTCTGAGAAGTCAGCCACTTAGTGATATTCTTATCAACATCATAGAAAATATATGCAAGATGTATCTTTTTAAGTTCCATATCATGGAGCATTGTAAATGGAGCAACCTGAAAGACAGAGATATGCCCCAATTAAAGTTACCCGTACCCAGTGTATGGTCTTCCCCCTCGACATGAGCTGCTTTTTTCTCTCTTGACCCACCACCACCAGATACAGGCCTTAGTGCTAAGACTGAGAAAATAAGCTTGGAAACAAGTCAGGTCAAAGGCTTGATTCCTTAGTGCCTGGCATGGTAATTGACAGTGCTTGCTAGCAAATACCAAATGGCTGCAAATCAGATCAGCCAAATGCTCAACAGGTCAGCTGGTGCTATTTACTGATGTAAACAGCTTCATGGAGTCCARGAAATAATTATACTCCACCTATTTCAATCCTTGCTACTTCTGAGTTTTGTTTATATTACTTATCTTTTGCCTATCATAAACAGGCACATTGCAATTCAGTGATAGCAATAAAACTTAATTCTAGTAAAATTCAACATGATATAAAGGATTAAAGACAGTGAAAATACACTTGTTAAAGCCTTTGCCTCTGGAAAAAGCAATTTGAAAGACAGAAAGACCTGCATGCTGCTTGCTTGAATAAACTTCATTTTACATTACTTTATGGAACAATCAGTCATGGTTTAGCCCTTACTCCCCATGCCTATTAGCGTTCACTTTTGAAGACATTGAAATATTTCAAAACAAGATGACTGCTCTTCTGTTGCCCAGATGAACAGCACTAACAGTTTGAGGCAKCTGGCTTTAGAATATCCAAATCTGTGCACTGATTTTGCTTCCTCCTCACCTTTATCCCCTAGTTTTTTAATTATATGTACACACTGGTCAGATTGCCTGTCAGTTATTCTCTCCCCCTCTCCTGTGTTTTAAAGCACACATTATGTATGGACAAACTCCTTTAACACTTCCGCTTTTTAAAGAAGAGTGTATCCCCTTTCAGCCTCATCTTAATGTAATCTTTTAAAACTAACTTTCGAGGGTTTTGCTGAAATCCATTTTCATGTAACTTCTGATACCAGTCAGTATCACTTGTAAGACAGAAAAAGGATAAGAAGGCAAGTTACAAAAACATAAATGGCAGGCACATAAAGCTGTTTGATTCCAGTCTCCTGGGAAAACAGGAAAACCAACACAAATTTCAGTTTCCAATGAAGTGTTTTGTTTCTTTTTATAAACTTGGCACACCTTAAAACATTACTTCATTGCTCTTCATTGACAGAAGGATTCAAGGGCTTGAACTATAAGTAACTATTGCCAGAATTATTAGTCCTTGAGTGTTCTCAAGTAATCCTTTAGGAAAAGCATGGTTTTGTTCAGGTCTGAGTTTGTGCTGCATGCTTGGAGGGGAGTTTTGCTTCAAAAAATTCTGTACTATTTGACCCACCTATGCACTGTCAGTATTGCATAGCAATCTGACACATTTGTGGATCCAATCTCATAGATTTAGTTTCAGATTAATAAAGTATAAGCTTTCATTTTCTTCCTTATTAACTTACGTAAAATCCTGCTAAATAGCCTTTCCTTCAATAACACACTGAAACCAAAGGTTTCATGATGCAGTTTTTCTTCCAAGAGATGATTTTACCTCACAGTATTTCAGTTCATCATCTCTGCAATCACCTTATCTTTGTTTTGCAATATCCACATCTGACGGGTTGTGGGTCCTTTGTTCTAGTCATCATAATAGTTTAACTTCTGTAGCAAAAATGAAATTTCAAATGTAAAGACATGAAAATCCACTTTAAGTGATATACAATATTAAATATCAGAATTACTTATTTTTTATGGCTCTTAAGCAAAATTTTCAAAGGTTTACTTTGACAGTATTTGGCAGAAGTAAATTTTCTTGTGAATGTGAATATGTCCTTGATATAAAATTGTACTAATAAGAAAAAATAAGTATGGCCTTTAGATAAAATGTTCCTTGTCTTTGGTAATAGTAACTGCAAAGTTGTTTATTAGTTTTTCTTAGAACTCAGAAAAGAAATGCATATCGTAGTCTGGGTTGAACTTTCTTTAAGGTTGTAAAATATTACAGGTATGTTTATTTTTTCTTTAAGAAGGGAACTTAAGCCTCATTCAATCTTAAGCATTTTAAAGGTAGCTCTCCAGAGACAGATGTCTAGCATTTTCTGGAGGAAATGGAGGTGAAAAGAAATACAACTCAAATGTCTTTTGCAACTCACATTAATAGTCATATTTTAAGATCTTGGTCTGTGTGCTATTCAAGTTACCAGCATAATTCAAGCCACATGATACATTTGGGGGGTGTGGGCAGGGGGAGGAAATCAGTCTTCTGATACATTAGTTGTCTTGCACACTATGATATAGCTGTTTTGGCAGCTTTGACTGCTTTAAGTTAGATACCTAGTCTCCACGTGTAGTATAAACATACATTTCAGAATGAAACCTACAGAAACCAGTAGGCATATCAGGGGCCAATCAAGGCTAGCCAGTAAGAATCCCCAGAAAGAAAAGCATATTTTCCAGTCACAGAGCTCAGTTGCCTACCTTTAGGCTCTGAAGAGGCACCCATCACAAATTCAACTACTCCAGAAGCTATTTGCTTATGATAGTCTGGTCTCATAGAAGACCTCAAGAAGAATATTTTCTCATACTTTCTTATACATTAACTTAGTGATCAGAACACTTGTTTCAGCACCTGCTGTGATTTGAAATATCTTTCAATTGCTAAGCAAATATTACTAAACACCAGTATAGGGAATATCCTAGGGTGGAACTTCCCTGTTCTGTTTAACATTTAGAGGTATTATGTAGGCATTCAATGAAAGAGACACTAAAATTCAGTACTTACCTCTTTCCCAGGTGGTTGCTTTACTTCCACTTTTTCTTTTACTCAGCTTGTATTTAATTAGACTGTGCAAAGTAGAGCAGCTTCAAAAGAAATTTAGAATACTTTGCACTAGTAAATTTTGTTATAGCTTGATGACTAACAGTCACTAAAAAAATAAAAAATGAGAGCTGTAACAAAGGAAGCAGAGTATAAAATAAAACCTAGATCTTTTATAGCTTGGCTGACTCCATTTACTTTTGAGTCAATTGATAAAAAATGGGCTAAATGTAGTTTCACTTCCTGCTCTCTTTCTTGGGCAGATATAGTTGTGCTTTCACAGTATGTTAATCAGCTGAGTTCTGTATGTGAGATAAGTGAAGATGCAACCCAGCTGATGTGAGCTACTCATTAGATAGATATCAAGTTTCTAGGGTGTATATTTAGATGGAAAAATATGAGCACCTGAGGAACTGCAGGCCAAAATCAGAAATCTAAATAGCTACAGAAATTAAAAATTAAAATAAAGAAAAAGTAGGCAACTTCAGAAATTACCATACTCTGCCTCAGCAGGAACTGGACTTCTGAGGATCTAAATTTTAGGCTTCAGTACCAAATTTCTGTAAAGTGTATCTTTGAGTGGCTAAATATTTATATGGACTTGAGCCAAATACTAAAAGCCAAAGTGCATGTAAAATAGGAAGCATAGTGTTTAAAGTAGATAAATGCAGGACTCTAATATACATATATTAACATTCACATTTCTGTAGACAGTGGAACTAATTCTGATCTACCTTTACACAGCAACATAATTTAGCATTTTCTTATAGTATGGTATGCCACATTGAGATTAGATCTCCCCTCAAAGCATGGATATAAATGTAGTAAGACAGGGCTGCCACTGTGAAAATTGTATAGTCTCAATATATAGGAACAACATTGTAGTCAGAAGGAATGTTGTGAGTTGAGTAACTTAGGGCAGCACAAGAAGACAATTGCTGTGATGATGCATTGTCTGTGGGTAGCAAGAATCAGGCTGTAGAAACAAATTGCTCAACAGGCACATGAGCTTGTACAGCTTAAGAAAGCAACAGCAGAATGACAACAACTCCTTTGGTTAAAAAAAAAAACTGTTTTGGATTTCTGTGTTGGCATGGCATCATTCCACAGTGGACTACTCTTTTCTTCAGGATTTTTTAATTTTAGAAAAATATAATTATACAATTTATAGGTAAAAATACAGATATTTGGATTATCCTTCTGTTCCAAATGCTAGCTAGAACTATAAACTAAATTTGGACAATACTGAAATAGTACATTTAGACACAATGTTTATTTAACATTATAAACTGTACTTAATATTTTGTTCCAAATGATATCAAACCCTTGGTATTCAAGCCTTAAAAATCAGGCCTAAATAATAATGGGATGAATTTTAAAACACAATTTTGGGAGCTGTTTGTTTTCTGTTTTTAAGGACTTTGATATGCTTTTCACCACAATGGTGAGGATTAGAAGCTTCTTTGAAATGAAAGCTGAACTTTTCAGCAATCACATGATTCTGGAAACTATGGAATTTGGAGGCCAGACAACAATAATGCTGGGGGTACCTTCCTAAAGTAATAGAATAATTAGATTAAGCAGCAGAGCTTTTTGCACAAACTGCTTATGATGCCACATAAGAGACAGACTTTCAAAAAGAGCTGGTGTGAAAACACTAGCTTTCTTAAAAGCTTAAAGGTATCTGAGGTTGACCATACCATTCAGACCTCCAAGATAACTATGGGCTCTAGAAAACAAATCTTCATGCCTTAATATGCAGCTGCTTCTGGAGTGGATGGCAAGAAATTAGAGAGGAGCAGGAGTGGGAAAAACTGGTCTCCAGAAGGAATGGAGAACTAGGCATTTTACCCAGAATTATGAAGGCCAAAGAAAGTGATCACTTTCAAACCAAGTCACTCACGCTTTTTCTTCTTCTTCTTCTTCTTTTTCTTCTTCTTCTTCTTCTTCTTCTTCTTCTTCTTCTTCTTCGTTTTTCCCTCTGTGACATGAAGGAAAGATTAGAATTGCCTTTAGTATTTGTAGTCTTATGGTCATTTTGGGGGGAATAATGTGACTCAGTTTGCAAGGAAGGATGAATGTCCAGAGCTTATTCTTTTCTTTGTCTTAGGAATTACATTTTAGAAAACTCTTAGATACATTTTCATGGTTTAAAGTACATTAGCATTTGACCCAGGGGCATATGTGCCAATACTGCCCTGTTAAAATCCATTTTTAAAGTGAGACAGGTATGTTTCCATGCCACACTGAGGAGTGATGCTAATAACCATACTCACAGAAAAACTGTTTCAACTGCCACAACTCTTACATGGTTTTAAAATACATGAAAAATTTGAGTGTTCCAAAGCTGAGAGCAACCACTACTCCTGTAAAGCCATTTTTCCTTGGTACTAAGCCTATAGACAGTGAGCATTAAAATACCCAACTTCTCAAGGCTGACACATCTGCCAAAGGCAAGCAATCCTTGTGCTGAATCAATTTGTGTATATGTTTTTATTTAAAAAGAGGCAAGGGTACTGTGCATAGTTTAGGCTTAATATCCTGTTATGTTACACTCAAGGTTTTTCTGCATGTGTGTGCATGCCATACTTTATTATTATATGTTATTATTATATGTTATACTTTATTATTATATGTTATTTCTACTGTCATGCATATTCTTACCGTGAGCAGAAGTCTATTGTGAACAGCGCTGTACATACATCATGTCAAAAGCTGATCCAAACAGTTGTAGTCAGCAAACGTAATGTCACTCTAGCAATAAAACACTTATGTTTTATGCTAAAGCATCTAAAATATATTTAAAAAAAAAAAAGAAGAGAGAGATAGAGAACAGGAAGATTATAAGAGATAGGACCTTGGGTACGAAATACAAGGGAAATGGTAAGGACTTATGATTTTTACTAAAACATAAATCTGATGCAGGTCTAAAAACAACCCAAAGTCAACAGAATGGCAAAGGAGACTGACGACTCCTTTTCTTAACTTGCTTCCTGGAATCATGCAAGGAATGGGTGACAATGAGGAGTGGAATATTGGAAATAGGATGAAAAAATGTACAATGTCCAAGATGGTGCAAGTAGAATGTAAACCAATTATTTGTTAAAAACTGGAAGATTATCAGCTGGAAGTGACCAAAAAAGAAAGTGACCTTACTAGTGTATTACAAGATGACACTAAGTCACCAACAGAAAACAGCTGAGAAAAAGGTAAGTGTGATTCTAGAATATGCGGGAAGAAATGCTTCTAGTAGAAATAGTGAAATATTATTATCACTCTGCACAACACTTCTCTGAAATACGGTGTATGAGTASTCAGGTTAAAAGAAAAAAAGAAAATAAAAAAGGTTTATTCAGTATGAGCAGGTAAATGTAAGTGCTACTGGGATGACCAAAGGAATAGAAAGTCTTTCTAAAGAGAAAAGTGTTATTTATGAATACAATAGTGGGGTGAACAGAAAGGGTGGAAAGTTATTTAAGCTAAAGAATAAATGACTGCAAACTACTCATGAATACACTGATTCTGAACACTGAAATGCTTTCGGCCATCAGAGTGGTAAGTTTCTGAATGGTCTTTCAACACAAGCAGCAGGGACAAAAGCCCAGATAGTTATAAGATGGCTGTCAATCACTGTTTCAATTAAGACCATTCAAAATAACATTCAATTGTTTCTGAAGAGGGGAACAAACTCAGTGACTGGGGTGATCCACTCCTATCTGAAGCTTCTGTGCATTTCCTATGTCTCCAAACAGAATACTGATACCAATACAAGTACCTAACCCAGTCTTGGTGACTCTCTCGTGTCTCCTGGCAAAGCCAAAATAGCCTTCCTGACCACCATGCATTCCTACACCATTCCTTTAAACCTCTCCTCAGCATCTTTCTTCAGGAATTCCTTTGTCTTCTTGCCATAATATTTATAAACTTCTTGTTAAGTTTCTCTTGAAATATCTTCTTTTGTGTTTCTTTTCCACTGTGTTGTTTCAGTAGTATAACATGTTGGAACAATAACTGCATGTCAGCATTTGTCAGGTTTTCTGAAGCATCAGGTAAATTTGTGCTGCTGTGGAAAGGTATTGACCAACTGAGGCAAATGAGAAGACAGGATGGGACAGCAGAAACTTCACAATTTCTTATGAAACTGAGTGACCTGGCCATTGAAAGTTTAACTAGTAAAATAAGCATTTATATGTATATCATAATGGTTATAACTGGCTCACTATAAAAGACAGATTAAAAGATTGCCTGAAATGCAAAATTTATAACAACTCTCTAATAGTAGAAGGATTTCTAAAGCAAAAATGTTCCCAGACAAAAAAGGTCTATAATCTACAAAGTCATCTTTTTAATGAAAATAGCGTTTGGCCATGCAGGGACTGAAAAAAAACAAAGAATAACGTATTTCTATTAATTTCACTTTTGAGTTATGCATTTCTGACTTTTTTAGCATCTCATTTTACAAGCACATTTATAATTGACAGGAAAAATTTGATTATTTTCCTGTGGTATCATACCACTTTATTATATCATATCACTTTACAATAATTGAGCCTAGAGGTGAAGAAGGAAGCTACATTCTTCCTAATTGGGTTCATCTGAACTTTTTACAATCTACTTTGAGAAAATTTAATYGATAATTAACAGCACTTCAGATCATCTACTTGTGAGACTTTAAAAATACATGAAAAGCTGACAACTCATTGCCTGAATGAAAAAAAAGTGTACACAATTAAATATAAAGAAAATCTTGATTGCCTAAATCAAAGCTTACTGTTGCACAGATGAATGAAATCTGTTACATGAAAACTCCTTTTAATGTCCAAATTGGTTTTTTAGTAGCAAATGTATCAACCCTCCAACTCTTCAGTGCCACACCACGTGTTTCTTCCTTTCAGAGACCAAAGGGGATTGGGCAGTCCATTACAGCAAGTCAGAATCATTGTCTTCTGTGAAGAGCAGTTTCCAGCTGCTGATTTTTGAAGTTAGGAAGTAGTAAGCCATAGATATTCCAACACTTAATCACAAGCTTCCCTGACAAAGCCCAGGCAGAGATTCTTCAAGGAATGAAACCCTTGTTCTCCAGATTCACTGAACTGCAGATTTGCCAGTATACTTTATCTCTAAGTAGTTAATGGATTTGTTATGATGTTTATAATAATGCATGCTTCTGTTGCATCTGTTGCCTAAATGCTCAAGATAACAAGTCTCTGTACACCCCCAAGAAGCAAGTTTAAAAACCCTCACATCTCTATTTCCTAGCTAGATAAACTGAGGTACAGGAAAATTGCAACACACTTTTGCTGCAGTCAGTATCTGAACTGGGATCAGCAATAAACTGATGCTGATTCTTAGGTTATTTTTTACCCTAGAGACCACATGATTTCTTTAAGCACCAAAATAAAAGCAGAAGCACATGATAATGTGAAATACATACTGGAAATGCAGATTAAAAATAACAGAGAGGAAATTCAACTAAATATGTGTGCTCTGCTGGTTCATCTGCATGGAAGATGGGGACATTTTTATATAACCATGCTCCACTCTTCAGAGACTTTTTCAATACATATATTTTTCTCTCATCATGATAGCTCCAAAGATAGAAGGATGTTGGAAAGAGTAGCTTATTGAAAAACTCCAGCCAATCAGAGATGGGATAATATAATTAACAAAGGTCCATCCTTGAGAGCTGTTGAGTAATTTTGACCCCTGTAGGAAAAGAAAAAGCTTAACACAAGAGAGACCTTAAAATATTTGACATCTTCAAATAACAACAGATAAACACACAGGCGAGCAAGCCATAACTCCTGCAGTGAAGAGACAGGAAGTTCCCTTGTTTTTGTTAAGAGAGAGCAAATATTAAGCCCTGAACAGTGAAAGTATGTTTGTTCATTCCAGTGGGGGTGCCAGCTCACCTCTGACTCTTCTTGCACGACTCTTTTGAATTCTTTGGAAATATAGGTGGACCATATGGGACAGCCACAGAATTGGCAGGAATATCAGCCTCTCTATAAATATACTTTTCTGTGACTGATTCCCTGGAGACACAATTCTCCAGTAAGTTAAACGACATAAAGGAACAATACCATTGACATGACCACTTTGGTAAAGTAACTATAGAATTTCTTCTCTTCCTTCCTCCCATGCTTAGCATAACTTTATAATGTAGCATAACTGCATGTTCACTGCATTTTTTTTTAACTGGGAAAACGCACATGATATTAAACTCATTTGCAAAAATGGAACACTGAACAGTGAAATACACAGGCAAAAGAATATMTAGAACACTTAAGAAGTGTAATTTCCATCTGTTTCCTGGAAGCCATTTACAGTAAAAGAGTTGCTAATGGAGAAAAAGAAACAATAAAACTCTACCTGAATTATTCAAGGGCTTTGAGGTCAATCCTGCACCCACATTTCATATGCAACTCACTGTAATTTCTAAGGAAATCTAGCATGAAGATCCAATGCAGGCAACCTTTTAATGTCAGACCCTGATCCCAAGCCTGAAGTCAGTATGATAACTTTAAGCCTGTACAATCAGGTTGTGCAGCTGCAGCTGCATCCCATGTTCCAAAAGGACAAGACAGTGATCAAAGGAGGTAAGTGAGTTAGAGCCCTGACTCCATCTTTATTTCTATCTGTGCAAATGAGCACACCCTTCCTGAGAAAAGAGCTTGAACGCACATGTAAATGAAAGTTTAGGAACATTGATAGCCCTGGTACAAATAGTGGACTACCCAAGAATGATGACAAGACATACAAATCTTCTTATAAACTATTTGCATGGAGCACTTGCAGAGTCTGGCTAGTACTAGTAATTATTTTTATTAGGGTTGGCAACAAACTTATACTGAATAAGGAATTAAATATATGATGATTGCTTCACTGATACCTTTGGTTCCCACCTTCAAGTTTCATGCTTCTGTCAGAGTACTGGAACCAAGGAAAATATTCTTTCAATAGTACTCATTCAACTCTCTTTAGAATAGGAATAGTCGCTTTTGTTTGCTATGTCCTTTTCCCATACTTCAGACACATAGCAAATTAGTTATAAAATTAGTTATTCATCTCCTACTGAATTTCAGTGGTGTGCTTATAAGGAAAAGACTTCTCCATCTCTTAGTCTCTTACAGAAGAAATGTGTGTGTGTGCGTGTGCACGTGCGCACACAYGTGTGTGTGTGTGTCTCTCTCTCTTATGGATACATATGAGAAGAAAAGATTTCCAATAATTTGAAATCAGGATTAAGGACTGAAGCAGTTTTTGCATCTCTCAACAGACAGATAAGGTGATAAATATTTAGCAGAACATCTACCAGTGGCTTTTTTTTTTTTTAATAATGCTTCTGAAAGAAGGAACAATCTCGCTGTGTATCCAGAGACAGAGTATAAGCATTGACTTCCCTATTGTCACTTAGGGAACATCTGTAAAACTTTGCTCTTCAGGGGTAACCCAACCTGAATGAGAGTCTCAGCAGAGCAGGACTAGGCAAAACTTCAGCACAGGTTCAAACCCAGGCACAAAATGTCTTTATTCTCCAGAAAGTCTCCCATGCCTGTAGGTATTCATCTAATTTTTCTGAAGCCAGCGAAGTTCAGTGGCCAACAACAGCAGCTGAGGAAGGGTAAAATCAGTGAAGGACAAGATGATTAGCGTAAGAGCAGAGGAGGGGCTGAGGGAACTAGTTTTGTTCAGCCTGGAGAAGGAAAGGCATCAGGAGGCACCTAATAGCAGCCTACCAATAGCTATGAGGAGGTTATCAAGAAGACTGAGTAATGCTCTTCACAGTGGTGTACCACATGGGACAAGAGACAATGGTCAGAAGTTAAAGCAAGGGAGATTCAGTCTGGATATAGGAAAAAAACTTTTTCACCACAAGGCCAGTCAAGCAGTGGTGTAAGCTGCCCAGAGAGGTTGTGCAGTCTCCAGCCTTGGAGTTTTTCAAGACCTGACCGGATAAACGTCCGAGTAATTTGGTCTGACCTCATAGCTGGTCCAGCTTTGGCAGAATCTCCTGAGGTCCCTTCCAGACTGACTTATTCTGTGATCCTGTTATTCTATGACTGCAGCACATCACAACATTACCTAGTACTGAGATGTCATAGAAGGGCAGGCTGGTAACAGTGATCAAAAATTAGAGGAAAAATAAATGCAGAGCTATGCAGATTTTGCTATAAAAAAAGATTCTATGGATATTTAAATTGTTTGAAATTTATCTTTGACTAGTCTATGTCTGGCACAAATACCTAGGCTAAGAATTTAGGAATTTCATTAAATTACATTGGTCACTGAAGAGAAATCCTGCAGAAATACTTTCTGAAATATTACTGATTGATTTCTGTATTTTACTTATGTAAGAGAGAGTAAGTAGAAGGGCCAGATTATTCATATCTTTGCTAATTATACTCTTTCTTTCCCACCGTGTAACCTCCAAATTTTAATATTTTATTCATACCAGCTTGAATATATCTAAACAAGCTGATGCAAATATATTGTTCCTTTCTGCCTTCTAACTCAAGGGAGTGGCTAAAAGCTACTAGAAAACATAAACCAATTAAAAACAAATTAAGAACTCAAAAGAGCATGCATAATAAGTATCACTTTCAAAGAGAGAGGGGAGCAAAATTCCCAGTCTAGTTTCAGATGTAGACTCCTCCCAACACTCCCCAATCCTTGCATCTAGGAGTTTAGCTGTGGGTTCGTATCTAATATCAAGCAACCTAGCAGTATATTAGAGCTTAAAAAGTGAAGGCAACATTTTCAATATCTTTGTAATGATGATTAATTCCATTTGTATTCATTTGAGTAATATTAATCAGGATGAATTCATTTAAGGTGAATATGGATAGAACATTTAATTTCTTCCGCATTTCTGGAGAGCCTATTTAAATTAATAATTGTATAAAAATGAATAGCAGAAGGAATGGAACTGCAAGTTTGCATGCAAGCCATAAACTGTACAATAAAATAGCATAAACCCATGAGTACTTTACATTTGTTCAACTTATTAAAGACACACTTATAAATGTGACACATTCACTAGGTGTAAATAAGGTTTAGGAAATATAAGTCCTGTATCATAGGAAATGTACAAACATGCAGTTAGTTTACATTCTTACATGCTGTTATACTGTTTCAGCAGTGACAATTAAAAAGAATGTCAGAGAAACATGGTTAAAAGACTAACAAATCTGCCATTTCTTGCTTAAAATTGATCAATCTGTCATTTTCCTGTCTGTATCTAGAATTATGCAGCAACTACAATTTTACAGAATAAAATCTTAAGTGATTCCTATTAATGTGATTTTTCAATATAATTTAACATTCTCATATTGTACCCATATATATAATATGCACATGTGTGTGTGTATGTGTGTGACTATGCATTCAGCTTATACATATAATTTCAAGTATGATATGCAGTGTGATATAAGGAAACACAATAAAATTAAGGCACCCTGTTTGTTTAAATAGTCCCATTTACCTCACATGGTTTACCTTGTTTTTTGGACTTACAATAAAATTCTCTACCCCTTTCCCTTCTTCCTCAAATTTGGTTAGAATTTTGCAATTGACTTCATTAGAGCTAAAATTTCACTCTATACTTTATAGCCTACCTTGACACAGTTCTTTAGAGAGTGTTTTTATAACTTTCCCATCACTTAGGAATCACCTTCTCCTTTCCCTTTGCCTATAGTTTTCCTCCCCAACCTCTGTCTTCTAATGATCACCTTAGACTGACTAAATTTTGAGATTCTGAAACAGTTTCTGAAGTCCTTACTTCCACGCAATAGTGTCCTGTTCTATAGGCAGACCCACTGAAATCATTGGGACTAATTTTTACATATAGTGTTAGCCAGGACTGAAAAGATATCAGACCTAAACCCACGTAAACCATCTCCCTGCGTGCAACTGTGAAACAGAAAACAGTTACTATTGCAAAGATGAGCTGAAGTAGTCTGCTTTCTGTTTAGTATTACCTGGAGTTCAGTGACTTATTCACAGATGAGCTAGTTTCCTGACGTTTCAAGCCACACCTCCAGAAACTGTGCAATATGTGGGCAAAAGCCAAGCATCCCGATATTACCAAATGCTGAGCTGAATGTCCTTTGTGTATGTATGTTAACTTATGGAGTGATCTTGATTGTGTAGAAGCAGGCTTACGCAGGTAATGTAAATGTGAGATTAACCAATCTCATATATAAAAGAAAAAATTTATTTTGCCATGGAATTTCTTAGGTTGCAAAGAAATATAAATTGGGTGGATTTACCTTA
Organism: Apteryx rowi; assembly: GCF_003343035.1. Taxonomy (NCBI): domain Eukaryota; kingdom Metazoa; phylum Chordata; class Aves; order Apterygiformes; family Apterygidae; genus Apteryx; species Apteryx rowi. The sequence goes on along the minus strand of NW_020450668.1, from coordinate 185,526 downwards.
CGCAGCTCCAACTGTTTAACATCCAGGTGTCTCATCTCTGCTATAGATGAAGAGTAACAGGTAGCACATAGAGTATATGCCTTCCACTACTGACAAAAAGCTTTCAGGTAGTTAAAGTGAGTTAACATTTCAACTTCACCTTGAAACGGTATTTAAGAAGTTCAGTTGTGATAGGGATTTCCAAATTTTCATCTTAATTACACTGTATAATTGATTTCTTTAATCCTGAAACCATATGCAGTATTTCTGGCTTCAACTATGCAGGACAAAACCATATTTTGGATGATGTAAATTCTTTCAATAAATTCAGGGCTACAGAAGAAGTAATCAGATTAAGATCTCTCTTTTAACATACATCCTGTTTGTAGTACTGTAGTTTTTAAGATAGGAAGCATTAGAGCTGAAAAACTCAAATATTGTGACAGCCTTCTGGACTTAAAAAGGAGTTCTGTATATCATGACAGTTCCTAACAAGTCACGCCAAATCTCTATGGCTTTGGAAGAAGTGGAACATTGCTGAGCCATTCAGCATATTATTTGTAATTTACAGTGATTTTCTTAGACTTGGTTTCCAGTGTGATGGATTGCAACCATAATGATGTCATTAGGATCTTTCAGTTTCACATGCTTTTAGACAGAAAAATAATGTGAATTTGTAAGCAAGTTGAATATCACTCTGAGCTTCAGGGTTCCAAAACCTCATATTTCAGTGAACAAAAAGAGATCAAATCCTTTTTTAATGAAACCCTGTAAAAATGGGCTTGTTACCTTCATCTCCATGAAACATATAGCTAAGGAAAGAGAAAAGCTAGTTAGTACAACAGACTTTTGAATGGACATATATTTTATAGYGCTGAAACTTATTGCAGCTCAGGCATACCTATGCTTTGGATACCAGACAGGGAACCAAAGAAAAGCCCCCAAATTCCTAATAATCTTTATTTTCTATTCTTGCTGGTGTCATGAGGACATGTTTAATATACTGTGGAAAGAGAATGGAGTCCACAGCTGGTTTACCTGGGAAACAGATTTACCCAACAGGCAGATTCTCATTGCCCAATCAAGGGGAATGCATGAAGCGTTTATTACCCTCAAATGATGACAAGAAACTAGGTAGGTTCATTACCAGATGTACCCAAGCCCTGGTCAGCAGACCTTGTAACATTCTTTTCGCGGAGTTTACTAGTCTTGAGTAATCTGAAAAGAGCTGATCTGAGGTGTGGCTTCCAGAGTCTTGTAAATAATCGTAGTGGGGTATGAGGGGGAAGGAAAGGGAAATTAAGACTCTGAAGGTAAGCTTCTCAGATGGCAGCTTACAATGACAGTTTGACAGATTTTTCTGGCGTTGAAAAAGAATTATATGCGAAAACTCTATGTATTGCTCGCCTTCCTCCAATGATTACATATTTTTTAAAGTGTCATAAATGCAAAGCTGTAGGAAGCACTACTAGGTAGGAAAATATGAAATTCTATTTTATTTCCCTTGCATCTCATTTGCATAATGTAATCTGGAAAGTTATGTTTATCAGAGGCAGGAAGGCAGTTTAAACAAATGTTCAACACATGTATATCATCAACAGCAAAAGGTCATAGTCATGTAAACAAAGGCCAGCACGTCTGCATTCTTCCTGCATCATATTGACAGCAAATAATAGGTCCCTAACAGAATATCTGTCATCTTGGAAGCATTTACTGAACACTTTGTTCTGGCTAATACAGACTGTTTAAGTGAGTCATTATACTGGGAGGCAGCTACTGTCATTTCAAAAAGTATCTTGAGACCACAGCAATTTTATATCACTGTAATTCAACAGCAACTAACTAACTAACTAACTAACTAAGTGCTGTGGAGTCCAACCAGTATTAACGTTTCCATGGTAATTGAATACTTGACATCTTACTGAAATCCCTGTGTTAAAACTTGTTTCCCCGATTGTTAAGGACTAGGAAGCAATCCTTAGCTAACTAACTAACTAACTAAGTGCTGTGGAGTCCAACCAGTATTAACGTTTCCATGGTAATTGAATACTTGACATCTTACTGAAATCCCTGTGTTAAAACTTGTTTCCCCGATTGTTAAGGACTAGGAAGCAATCCTTAGCACTTTCCTGTCTACAGTTTGCCCAGTAGGCACAGTGAATAATCAGCTTTCATCATTTCCAGATCCATACTATGTCGTTCTAACTATTCACATCACAAAAGTAGCTTGATAGCTTGCTTTTGTGACTCCCTTTGTTCCTTGCTTTCAAAGTCTACTGAAAAGTATTGCAGCAGTTATTTTCACTCTCCCCCCACCCTCATGCTAACATGCACCAGTAAAATTACCTGCAAGATTCAAAACATATAGGATCTCACACAGGGAGCTACTTCCCCTCTGATACTGGCCAACCTATTTGTTGAAGGATTTAATGAATAATTTCAAAGCCACTGTCTTCCCACAAAGAAGGCTCATTTGCAAATCTGTGTAATCTTTTGTCAGCCCACACTGCTATCTGGGTGTGAAACAACTTTGATTCATGAAAACAGTTGCAAAATGAGATGTAGCAATGCCGAGGAGGGAGCAGGGAACAGGGCAAAAGGAGAAGGGAATCAACAGTCCACTCTCTTTGATAAATTAAAAAGAAGCATTCAGACAATTATTCTCTGTGCACATTCTTACTCAGCCTTTCTTCTAAATAATCTGTTTATATGCCAGAAAGCAAAACACAGGTCCTGGTTTTAATCTCATATTCCATCTGCTTCTAGAATTACTGTGAAGGGCAGGTGGCAAATGAGTTCTTTCTAATTTTCTCTATGGGACAGATTCTGTCTCTTGGTTCAGGATGAGTAGTTCTTTACCAGCCCTTGGGATACTCAGAGAGTAAGGAATAGCTCAAGCTGAGTACATGTGACAGAACCTGACTCACAGTATGAAATGTGGGCGTGCATAGTTTAATGTTACGTGTGACGCACACAATTTATTATGAGACAATGATTTTAGTTGGAGGATTTCAGTACAGTAAACTGGAACATGATTTATAGGCATTTGCTCTGTGACTAGTCTTTTTAGCGGCATGTCTAGCCATTTCTGTACCTGCTAATATAATTGTGTTTCATTTAATATAATGCTATGAAAGGGTGCATTCAAGCAAGGAGGATCTTTGTTTCAGAGTCTCAGGTTCTAACCAAGAAAGTATGATTTTAAACTAATGACTTCAGCCTTATATCCATCCATCTAACTTGTGAAATACCAAGCTTTTTACTGATATTTCAATGGAAATCCCAATACAACTTGAAATGTAGAATCACGACCGATCCCTCTGTAACAAATCAGGTGCATACACGAATCTTTCACACATATTCAGGCACACATTGATGTATATACACATATGCACATATATGCTTGCATATAAGCGTGACAGAGGTGCATATGAAGTTTCTGAAAGGGGGAATGTGAATGATTTTCAGTAGGCTTWTTTGACATAATAATCACTCCCTGATCTCTCTGACTTATTGAGGGCTGATAGTAGAACAGCCCAAGGGGAAGAAACCATGCCAGGATCCCAGATCAAAGGCTTTAGCTCTTTGCTCACATAGGTGCTGAAGCCATGGCGCATTTCCAAGTAAAAGTGCCTGCAGTAACGTTTGCTAATTACAGGTTGTGTTCTACTGTTTCCAAACAGGGTGAAAGTGACAGAAGTTTAACTGTGAATAATTACACACTTGAATAAGTATGTGATTAGCCCTATTTGTTGTGGTTGGGACTAGAGTGACAGGACAAGAATGGAGTGATTGCATTATTTACAGCTTAATTGTAGACAAGTAATTACTTATGTAAGCTGGTGCTGTGGGGTCAGGGAATACATTCATGAAAATGTCTAGGATTTGAATGGAAACTTCAGAAATGAGATTTCCAAGTGATATAGCGGGAGTGAAATTTCGGTGCATTTATCTAATTATAGAGTGGTTTTCTTGAATTAAATGTCTTGGAATGTTAAATATCTTGTTCTCCTGAAACCAAGGATTAGATGAAATCTTTTTAAGCCATTGCTTCCAGCGTAATAAATCACAAATGCCACCTAGTGGCTCTTACTATCCAGTGAATCATTGCATACTCGCCAAGAATAAAAAGGGTTGAGAGTTTTACCAGCATAAGTTATTTCCATTGACGTGCATATGGCTGATGATCCCATATGTCTGTGAACACTTTCTACTTAGTTCTCAAATATATTTTRTTTGCTTTGGATCGATTGTGAAAAACTTACTCAGGCTGGTGAGTAGCAATGAATAATTCTATTAAAATGCAGTTAAACTCCCTTGCTTGGAACTGTGTTTTAACTCTACGTGCTTTCCTCGCCTAGCAGAAGGGGGTCCAGATTTACAAAAGATTTAATAAAATTTGCCTGAGTCTGCCCATCTGAGTAAATAAAGGTTTCACAACCTAGCTTTTCACTTGTGCACTGCATTTTCAGAAAGACAAAGTCTTCCAAAATGAAAATCAAGCTCCAGCCAGGAGAAAAAACAAGGAAAAAGACCAAGACCAACTTGATTATTTGGTGGGAAAGTAKTAGTAGTAGGAAGTTACTGTTATATGAACAGTCCGTGTTGTTAGCTCTTTTGTAAATTCATGGGGAGATAATTTACAGGATCAGAGTAAAATGTTCATTGATAGTAATCATGGTGTCCCATTATTGTTAAGTCTTGTCTTTCCATTTCTTTGCAAGCAACTCCTTTGGCTCAATTTCGATCAAATTCCTTTGTTTTAAAAGGATTTTATGAGTTTGCTGTCCATGTTATTTTTTTTCTGAGACACCAAGGGCTGGTGGAAATCTCAGAATCACTACAAATTAAATCTTTTGCAGGAGTGTGAACAAAAGTTTTTGAAAACATCTCTCAGTCGAGGCTGGATCAAGGTCAGTTGCTGATTTTTTACATCCACCACTAATAAATAGTTAAAAAGGAAGTCACTATCTTGCTTTTTTAAGTAAAATTTATCCTAATAGTAGACAACTACAGAATGAGATTTCTCTGACTTTTAGACTAAAATTTTGATAAACTTCTTAGAAAAATTGTTAGTCAATTTCAAAATTTTTGAACAATTGGTTTGTGTTGGAAAATGTGCTTAAAATGCAAATGTCAGTGATGTGTTTGAATTTTGTATTAACCAGTCTTTGGTTTTTTTTTTTTTTTTTTTTTTGGGGGGGGGATATGTACACTCCTCTGCTTTCAAAATTCAAAAATCACAATTAAGCAACCTAGCTGCACATAGACTGTTCATGAATGTCCTTTAGCATAAAATATGTAAACCCATATTTACATAAGGCTTTCTGAAGGAGTGTAGGGATATATTTATTGCATATGAAAGTTTAGTGGTACCTAACTTCTTGAAGTGCCTTCTGTCCCAGAATAAAGGAAGTCTGAGTAAACTGAATCTGTGCAGAGCTTTTCCCTTGGTTGACAGAAAACATTTATTTCACAATTTCTTCAATGCAACATTTTGGAGTGGGGATGGGGTATTTGTTTTTGCTTCTGGCTTGTTACTAATACCAGCTATTAGCAAAAATTTTATATGGAATGTTTTTAATTTCCCTATGGCTTGACCCTTGACCCTTCATACCTCAAGCCTTACAGTTCTTTAGCATATATTTATCTTTAAACAGGGGAATAGATTCAGTCAACTAACTCTGTAAGATAAACATGGTTTTTACAGAGATTTTAACCTAATTTGAATGATTATATTTGTTGCTAGTAGTAGGAGTAGTAGTAATAATAATAAAAATAGTATCTTTCAATTTAAAGGAAAGGAAGCAGAGGTGCGAGAAAGTTAAGGAATTTGCTCTCCCAAGGTCACGTAACAACTTGATGAGAGAATGTGGTATGGAATGCAGGTCTCCCACCCTCTGTGTTTTTTTTTTTTTTTTGTGTGTGTGTGTGTGTGTGTGAAAAATACAGCGTTTTTAAAAAGTAGAATGCTTGTAGTTAATGAAAGGGATATCTGATGTATACACCACCATAGACATTCACTTTTCCAAAGGCTTAAAATTAAAACTGTAGTCTAATGTCCTGGGTCTGTCCTTACTGCGCTGTAGTAATAAAAAGTAAAATACTCCAAAGCCTTGCTTAGCTCATGAGGATTGTTAAAGTTAAAAGATATGGTTTTTTGGATCTAAATAATTCCTCATGGATATCTTTGGTTTTATGTTCCTTTTATTTTGCCTACTGCTGTGAAAACTGTATGGTCCTATATTACTGGTCATTGAGCAGAGAGAACACTAAATACACCAATCAGAATAAATGCTAAATTGCTATCAAATTTTATAGCATAATCTGTCCTTTATTTACTTTGAAGTTCTTAAGATAACACTGCACATAGGAAAATCAATATGGTGCATTAAAACTGAACTTGAAGTAATGCAGTACAATTTTTAAAGCAGAAATTGTTTTACAGACTGCCTATAAATCTTTGTATGAAGAAAGAAATGATGACAGCTTTTGGTCACATAATTTAGAAAAAAAAAAAAGAGCAGCTCTTCCAGATGGACACAGTCCTTGTCATGGGGAGATACGGGAACATTTCAAGATTCCATGGCTGTGGTGGATTATTAGTGACAGTACTAATCACAGTAATTAGGATCTTTGTAATTTTTCTTGATCAGTTATATATTATTCCTAGCTCTCCACCTGCTCCTGCTTACTCAAGCTTTTTCTTTCCTCCCCTTCTTGTCTCTCTCAGATGCAAATATGAATTATGAAAAGTAAAATGAACATATTTAGAATTAATAATAAATCCTGCATGATATTAACTTTGTTTCTCACATATTCTTTCCCTACTACTTACTTTTTTTTTTTTTAAATAATATATATATATATCTCATATATATATTTACTTGGAAACTCTTTGGGACAGGGACTATGTCTTACTGTAAGTGATTAAAACAAGCATTTGGCTGGGTTTTAACAGTATATATAATCCCTGTAATTATTGCATAGTATTTAGAAGCCAGCTAAAGTTATTTGAAGTAATCTGTATCCTATATCTTACTGYATCATCAACACACAAGGTAACACTACAGTGCTGTTTGTCTATGTTCATCCTTAATCAAACACATCTCAGTACCTGGCATCTCATATCAAAACACCCTGTGCTAGATCCCTTAAAGATTTAATTTCCTGTGTGCCTATTCACAGTAATAGTTTGGTGAGTCATCAGTTTTAGAAGTGCTTCTTCAGTGCAAGAGCACTTTGGTATGGATAGGACTAAGACGTTTAGTGTTAACTCATTTCTAACTACTGCAGGGTTCTCATATTGTGGGGGGTTTTTTGTTTGTTTGTTTGTTTTTTTATGCAGCCTAATGCAACTTCAGTGAAACTCAACAGAATGTGAGTTTCTAGAATGAGCCCTGTGTTCATTAAGTGTTCTACAGTCCCAGTCCGTAACAGGCACCTGTCTAGAGCGTGTTGTGGTTTCCACCTACCCAGAAGTTTAGGTTTCCATACCATGAGCAGGAATGTTAAACAAATTTCTAATCCTTTTGCATGCCATAATGGAAACAGAACTGTAGGCATCACATCAGGGACTTCATTCTGAGAACACATCATTCTAATATAAGAAGTTTCACTAGCATTTTAACATGTCTTTCACCCATCTGAAATCAGTGCCTGCTCTTTAACCTCTTTTTCTGAAGGAGCTATTAGACTAAACACAGTATCTATTGTGTATATTTAGTTTCTTTAGTAAATTCATTGGTTTTATTTTATTGGAGGGAGAAATTGTACCGTTAGGAGCTACATTCCAGTTAGCTAAAAAGTAGCAGTAGAATGACTCAGAGCATTTTGGGCGGCTGTGGGTATGGATGTGGGTTTACTTTGAAAAACAGTGCATAACATAAGGGGCATCAGCCTGGAAACCATTTTTTGCTTGCCACTGAATGCCACTGCCAGGGTACCATCCCTCTTATGCTTGTGGCAATGGATATATTTCACTTCCTTGTTGCTTTTCAATGATAACAGTAAATAAACAAAAATGCCTTTTCCCTGGTCATTTTCCTAAATGTGCTCACTGCCCTTGTTTATCCAGCATGTATAGCCAGGTTGGCACTCTTCCCAGTGTAAGGAGCATGCGAACACTAACAGCTACAGGGCTATGGCATAAATAGCCAAGCTGATTTCCACAAATGTATATACAAGTTCTTTGGTCTCTGTCAGAGATCCGAAATCCCAGAAAGTATTCCAAACAGCTGGTCTGCTACTGTCCCCAACTTTGCCTTCACTTGACAATAAAACAACTATCATTTGTCTTTTATAATCACCATGTTTATTTCTGCTTTGTAGTTGATACAAACATCGAAAATAGCTGGTCACAATACGCTCCATGATCCAGCTGCCAAATGACCACATGGGTGCCTCTGAGGTATCCTGCAGATTCAGTCACCATGCACAATAAAGGCACACATGGCCCACCAGCACAGGAGCTGTACATGAAGGCTCACTGACTGAAGACTGCAAGGCTGACTTTGGGATGAAACTCAAGATGCGCTGAAATATCTCATTATCAAATTCAGTGAAATCCCCACAGCTGATGGTGACTGAATGTTTTCCAGGCACTGTACTACAGAAAAGGCTAAAAAGTAGCAAAACATATCAAAAAACCTTTATTCCTGCTATCTCTTCCTGCTGGCTCTAGGAAGCATAAAGCAAACTTTACATTTTTTGGGTCTCTACCTCTATTAGGAGAGAGATTTGCTCAGGCTGAACAAAGGGTAAGAAAAAATCTATGTAGGTTATTTACTGTAATTTTACCATAACTACTTTTGGTAGTGTGAACTTCCACCAATTTATTATGGGTTTGGCAGTAGCATTTTTCCTGGTAAACATTTCCATGTTCAGCTCTTGATCTATGTTTTGAAGATTTTTTAGATTCTGCTCTTTTGGGGTAATTCAAGTAATACCCCTTTTCAAAGACATGTCTTGATAGCTTTTTATACCTTACAATCATGATTTTTATTATCATGTCCTTCTGCTCAGCTCTACTTATTATTTGCTAGATGTGCATCATTTGTGGTCTCTTACTTTCTCTTTTATTGAACACATCTATTATTTCACATTGTTGTTCCTTTTATTGTTCTCCCTGGCTATTGCCAAAATAGTTCACATAATATAGGGACCAAAAAAATCTATATAACACAAGCAGATAAAGAATCACAAGAACAGGGGATGTTAAGAAACTAGCCTGAGATTTAGGAAAGCTGGTTTCCATGAAGTCTCAGTTATATGCTTGTTATATGACTTTAGGCACCTCCATTACTAAGATGCCYCTGACATCTTCAGACCAAGTCAAGTGATGCCTGAGTCTGTCTGCTGTGCAAGCTTACCTGAACATTAGGGTTCAAAGCTTCAGATTAGCTTGAAGACCTTCCACAAGCTGAAGCTGAATCCTCAAAGGAGATGTTTTTGCAGCTGCCTCACTACAACAAACCAGTTCTGATCCTGCAGGGAGCACTCTGAGATAGGGACTGAATATACAGTGGAGGAGCAGCCAAGGTGTAATCCTTCCATATACAGCCTATCTGTTATCTTCTCTGTGATGTTAGAAATCTGCTTTTAAATCCCTGGTGAGCTTGAAGAGGATCAACTGGAGCAGTTGTCCTGTTCTCCCCTATTTTTATTGTCTTCACTATATCTTATGTCACATAAAACTTAGAGTTTTCTGCCCTGATGTTAATTTGCTTACCCCATTCTGCAAGAACTGCAAAAAATCTACCTCCTTGAAACAGAATCTTTAGAAAACTTTCATAATTAAGGAAATTTGATCTATGAAGTTTTTTACCTTCCTTAAATAAAATAAGTATAGTACAGCTAGTTGGGGACAGAGTTTTTCTCTAATAAGGAATTAATTATTTCAACTTTGTTTTCATCCTGAATTAGAATGAAATGGCAAAGTATCAAAATTTCTCCCTGCACTGGAAGCTTATGAAACTTTTCTCTTGGAAACATTCTAATATTAGTTTTTATATTCGTACCTGCTAAAATACTGCAATTGAAAAACTTGTGGGAAAACTGTCTGGGGTATCCTGAACAGAAAGGTATGTGCATGTAAATTGACATGCACAGGAGTAACAGCTATTTGTCTGGCATTTCTGACTGTCCAGCAGCTCAGTCTTAGTTACTAGTCATGGTTCTACTATAGATGTGATCATCTGGGAAGTGGACAAAAACATCCAGTGGAGAGACAAAGGACTTAAAAAAGCATTAACCTAGTCCCATAAGTGGGGGAATTGATGGATAAGTGTATTCCCTTTATAAAGGTTTCATTTTATTCATCAAGATACTGTTTGATGCTTTCTTCTCAGTTTGATGCAAAACTGAATACCACAGGGGTTCATTACAATTCCAATGGCACTATGAGCTCCAAATGTTGGGTAAGCTAAATCTCTCATGATGTAGTCTGGTCTTGGAGTTTTAGTTATGCATTCAACCACAGGGGAAACCAAAGTGCTTTGTGAGAGATATAATTCAGTCAGTGATTACTCCTAGTAAAACAGGGCTGTAAGTCATCCAAACTGAAAATGCTGTAAGTCTCTGTAGTGGCTCAGGTGGGGCAAGCAAATATTGAACACACCTGAAACAGTTTTAAATTTCATTTTTACAAATCAAAATGTCAAGGGTCAGATTTACTTGTTCCAAAATAAAATATTGTATTCAGAATTCCTGAAAACAAAATTGATTTTTTTCTGGCAAAATTGAAATTAAGACATGGAAAATGTTTTCATTATAGAAAGTTTGGGCAGAAGGTTCCCAGTGAGCTTTGAAGTTTATTCCAACAACCTTTCAAATCACTATCAGATATTGACCCCTTAGCCAACTTCTCTGTTTGTAACGACGTTAAGAGGAGCGTATTAACAGGTTGACTACTCTTGGACCTCATTCTGTCCATTCTAAGTCTTTATTCATCATGAAATTAAAGAAGGATAGTTATTAATGATTTTCTCCAGTCTTTAAAGTTAACACTGCACCTCAGATTGGCTCAGTGGAGAGAAAGTGAGACATTTCTCATCTCATATCTCCCTAGTGATGTAAACTGGCAGAATAGATAGCAGCATGCCTTAAACGTGTTACTGCTAAATATCCAAATCTTTGGATACAAATTAGTCAGAGGTGACATGACAACCACTAAATCACTTGTCTTTAGAATACCATTGTATTCTGATGTGATGAGCTAACTATTAGCATGTGGATACTGTGAGTAAGAAACCAACATTATTATTCCCCTGGAAACATGCCCACACTGTCTCTATTAAAATTGGCATAGTATTACACTGCAATTGCCATAGTACGGTATTAATTACAGTGGTAATTGTAGCAAAATAAGGCAGATTGTGGTGCAATTCAATGTCTGTAATTGGGATTTGAGATGAGGGAACGTGTATGAGTATCAATGGAATCACAGAATCACAGAATGGTTGAGGTTGGAAGGGATCTCTGGAGATCATCTAGTTCAACCCCCCTGCTCAAGCAGGGTCACCTAGAGCACGTTGCACAGGATCACGTCCAGGCGGGTTTTGAATATCTCCAGAGAAGGAGACTCCACAACCTCTCTGGGCAACCTGTTCCAGTGCTCTGTCACCCTCGCAGTGAAGAAGTTTTTCCTCATGTTCAGCTGGAACTTCCTGTGTTTCAGTTTGTGCCCACTGCCTCTTGTCCTGTCGCTGGGCACCACTGAGAAGAATCTGGTCCCATCCACTGTATGCTCTCCCTTCAGATATTTATACACACTGATAAAATCTACCCCCCTCCTTCTTCTCCTCTCCAGGCTGAACAGGCCCAGCTCTCTCAGTCTTTCCTCATAAGAGAGATGCTCCAGTCCCCTAATCATCTTTGTAGCCCTTCGCTGGACTTCCTCCAGTAATGCCACATCCCTCTTGTACTGGGGAGCCCAGAACTGGACACAGTACTCCAGATGTGGCCTCACCAGGGCTGAGYAGAGGGGGAGAATCACCTCCCTCAACCTGCTGGCAACACTCTTCCCAATGCACCCCAGGATACCATTGGCCTTCTTGGCCACAAGGGCACATTGCTGCCTCATGCTTAACTTGGTGTCCACCAGCACTCCCAGCTCCTTCTCCGCAGAGCTGCTTTCCAGCAGGTCAACCCCCAACCTGTACTGGTGCCGGGGGTTATTCCTCCCCAGGTGCAGGACCCTGCACTTGCCTTTGTTGAACTTCATGAGGTTCCTCTCTGCCCACCTCTCCAGCCTGTCCAGGTCTCTCTGAATGGCAGCACAGCCCTCTGGTGTACCGGCCACTCCTCCCAGTTTTGTATTGTCAGCAAACTTGMTGAGGGTGCACTCTGTGCCTTCGTCCAGGTCATTGATGAAGAAGCTGAACAAGACTGGACCCAGGACTGACCCTGGGGGACACCGCTAGCTACAGGCCTCCAACTAGACTCTGCACCGCTGAGTCTAGTTTTGGCTGAGTCTGAGCTCTGCCATTCAGCCAGTTCTCAATCCACCTCACTGTCCACTCATCCAGCCCACACTTCCTGAGCTTGTCTATGAGGATGTTCTGAGATACAGTGTCAAAAGCCTTGCTGAAGTCAAGGGAGACAACATCCACTGCTCTCCCCTCATCTACTCAGGCAGTCATTCCATCACAGAAGGCTATCAGATTGGTTAAGCTTGATTTCCCCTTGGTGAAGCCATGCTGACTACTCCTGATCACCTTCTTTTCCTCCACATGCTTGGAGATGGCCTCCAGGATGAGCTGCTCCATCACCTTTCCAGGGATGGAGGTGAGGCTGACTGGCTTGTAGTTCCCTGGGTCCTCCTTCTTGCCCTTTTTGAAGACTGGGGTGACATTGGCTTTCTTCCAGTCCTCAGGCACCTCTCCTGTTCTCCATGACCTTTCAAAGATGATGGAGAGTGGCTTAGCAATAACAATGGAAAGGGACTACAGGTGAAGATGGTGGTATGGAGAACTGAAGGCTAATGGAGCCAGTGAAAGTGGAATGTATGTTTATGCAACAACATACAAGTCTGTGCTAACTCTCACTGGAGTCGGTACCAAGTGCCTCATCCAATCAGGCTCCACAGAAGGAAGAAGGGAGTAGAGCTAGAAAGCGAAGGGGAGAAGAGGAGGGAAATATGACAAGAGATGAAATTAATGAGACATGTAGTAGAAGAAGGAGGTAGGGAATATAGCTAGGCATCAAGGAAGAATTAATAAATGAAGAGGAGTCAGTTGTAGAGGCCAGAGACATTTAATTCCTGACAATTCAAGACTCCTTAATTTTCCCAAAATTATTGCCTTCACAACTTTGTAAATCCCACATCTGCATTTCCTTTCATATTACTACTATTCTTCTGAATAACAATGCCTTTTTGTCCCTTAAAAAAGGCAGCTGATTTCAGTGTTTGTTGCATAGTACATTGGTTATCATTATGTCAGGATTATGGTAAGAGTCTGGTATGACTTATGTAAAAAGAATACTTTCTTTCCTCCAAAGACAGCTAGAGAACAATAAGGGAAACACATAGCTGAGGATCCAGAGTTAGCAGGAAAATCAGCTACTTTCTAGGCATCTTCAGCAATTTGAGATACGCTACAGAAATGACTTTCTATGTGTAATTCTTTCAAACACTTGTACATTGTACCATCTGGCCTAGAGTTCTATTTCCAGTTCACCTTTTAATCTTTATAAAAAACCACATAGTATCACTGTCTATTTTCAAGTAGGGGTTATATTTTAACCCATTCCTTTGCAAGAGAGAACAGCTGATTTACATGAACATGTACGCTCACATTTACAGCTATCTCCTGTTAGTAGCCTCCATACCGCGGGTTAATTGATACTGTAAGTTAAGGGAATTGTCTGAACTTTAACAAATGTAGACTTTTTCTCAGAGGAAAACTGTTAAGATTCTGGAAGCTTTTAAGTCCTCTCTTTGTAAAAAGGCAGGAGGCACTCTCCTCCCAGAAGTTCATTTCTCTCTGTTGTTTTCTAAAGTCAGGAGTTCAATACAGGCATACCTCGGAGATATTGCAGGTTCGGTTCCAGAGCACTGCAATAAAGTAAATACCGCAATAAAGAGAGTCACATGAATTTTTTGGTTTCCCAGTGCATATAAAAGTTATGTTTACACTGTGCTGTAGTCTATTAAGTGTGCAATAGCATTATGTCTAAAAAAACAATGTACATACCTTAATTAAAAAATACTTTATTGCTAAAAAATGCTAACCATCATCTGAGCCTTCAGCAAGTCATAATCTTTTTGCTGATGGAGGGTCTTGCTTCAGTGTTGATGGCTGCTGACTGATCAAGGTGGTGGTTACTGAAGGCTGTGGCGGCTGTGGCAAATTCTTAAAATAAAACAGCAATGAAGTTTGACGCATAGATTGACTCTTCCTTTCATGAAGGATTTCTCTGTAGCATGCGATGCTGTTTGATAGCATTTTATCCACAATAGAACTTCTTTCAAAATTGGAGTCAATCCTCTCAAACCCTGCCACTGTTTATCCACTAAGTTTATGTAATATTCTAAATCCTTTGTTGTCATTTCAGCAATGTTCACAGCATCTTCACCAGGAGTAGATGCCATCTCAAGAAACCACTTTCTTTGCTCATCCATAAGAAGCAACTCCTCATCCGTTAAAGTTTTATCATGAGATTGCAGCAATTCAGTCACATCTTCAGGCTCCACTTCTAATTGTAGTTCTCTTGCTATTTCCACCACATCTGCGGTTACTTCCTCCAATGAAGTTTTGAATCCCTCCAAGTCATCCATGAGGGTTGGAATCAACTTCTTCCAAACTTCTGTTAATGTTCATATTTTGACCTGCTCCCATGAATCACAAATGTTCTTAATGGCATCTAGAATGGTGAATCCTTTCCAGAAGTTTTTCAATTTACTTTGCCCAGATCCATCAGAGGAATCACTATCTATGGCAGCTGTAGCCTTACAAAATATGTTTCCTAAATAGTAAGACTTGAAAGTCGAAATTACTCCTTGATCCATGGGCTACAGAATGGATGTTGTGTTAGCAGGCATGAAAACAACATTAATCTCGTTGTACATCTCCATCAGAGCTCTTGGGTGACCAGGTGCATTGTCAACGAGCAGCAATGTTTTGAAAGGAATCTTTTTTTCTGAGCAGTAGKTCTCCACAGTGGGCTTAAAATATTCAGTAAACCATGTTGTAAACAGATGTGCTCTCATCCAGGCTTTGTTGTTCCATTTATAGGGCACAGGCAGAGTAGATTTAGCATAATTCTTAAGGGCCCCAGGCTTTTCGGAATGGTAAATGAGCATTGACTTCAACTTAAAGTCACCAGCTGCATTAGCCCTTAACAAGAGAGTCAGCCTGTCCTTTGAAGCTTTGAAGCCAGGCATTGACTTCTTCTCTCTAGCTACGAAAGTCCTAGATGGCATCTTCTTCCAGTATGAAGCTGTTTTGTCTACATTGAAAATCTGTTGTTTAGGGTAGCCACCTTCATCAGTTCTCTTAGCTAGATCTTCTGGATAACTTGCTGCAGCTTCTACATCAGCACTGGCTGCTTCACCTTGCACTTTTATGTTATGGAGATGGCTTCTTTCCTCATGAACCAACCTCTGCTAGCTTCAAACTTTTCTTCTGCATCTTCCTCACCTCTCTCAGCCTTCGTAGCATTGAAGAGAGTTAGGGCCTTGCTCTGGATTAGGCTTTGGCTTAAGCGAATGTTGTGGCTGGTTTGATTTTCTCTCCAGACCACTAAAACTTTCTCCTTATCAGCAATAAGGCTGTTTCACTTTCTTATCATTTGTGTGTTCACTGGAGTAGCACTTTTTACTTGGCTGTTTGGCGCAAGAGGCCTCGCTTTCAGCCTGTCTTGGCTTTCGACATGCCTTCCTCACTAAGCTTAATCATTTCTAGCTTTTGATTTAAAGTGAGAGACGTGCAACTCTTCCTTTCACTTGAAAACTTAGAGGCCATTGTAAGGTTACTCATTGCCCTAATTTCAATATTGTTGTGTCTCAGGGAGTAGGGAGGCCCAAGGAGAGGGAGAGAGATGGCGAATGGCTGGTTGGTGGGGCGGCCAGGACACACACCACATTGATCGATTAAGTTCGCCGTCTTATATGGGCACGGTTCATGGCGCCCCAAAACAATTACAATAGTAACATCAAAGATCACTGATCACAGATCACCATAACAGATATAATAATATTGAAAAAGTTTGAAATATTGCGAGAATTACCAAAATGTGACACAGAGACATGAAGTGAGCAAATGCTGTTGGAAAAATGGTGCTGATAGACTTGCTCGATGCAGAGTTGCCACAAACCTTCAATTTGTAAAAAATGCAGTATCTGCAAAGCGCAATAAAGCAAAGCGCATAAAAAGTGCCTGTAAATACGCACCAGAACTCGTTTTTCCTGTTTGCTTACAAGAAAGAGCCTGACTATATGACACACTTAAAACACATGTACACAGACGTGCGCAGACATCTTTCTTCTTAGCTTTCCCTCCCAAATAATTAAAAACAAAATCAACAAAGTTGAGTTACAGAACATCATGGTTTTTTGACTTCTAATGAACAGACTGAATGACCTTCAGGAGTATTATAAGTTTCTTAATAAAATAAGCAAGAGAGAAGTACTTTGCTCCTCCCCATAATACTCTGTGGTAGAATTACTCTTTCATCTGCAGCCAAAGACTGAAGATGCCTATGATTTCTCATTGTTTCTCTTAACTGCAAGAATAAAGGGCATTGGATTAAATTATCAGGCACCAGCCCAAACCAAACAAAAGGTACTTTTCACATAATGCCTAGGTAAACTGTGGAAATCATTGATACAGAAAGCTGTGAATGACAGGATTTTATAAGGATCACTTCAAAAGTGATTACCTTTTCAGTAGAAGCTCTATTAAACACAAAGTCCTGCAGAACCAATCTTGCCTTCGCTAATCCTCCTCCCTCAAACACTCACTATTGGCTACTCTGGAGTCAGGAAACTGGGCTAACTGCATTTTTCACCTGACTCAATACAGTCATTCTGATAATATGTTCCATGCTCACAAACCAATGTGCAGCATAAGTTCTTTCAATTTCTGACACAGCCGGTCTTTTGATGATCCAGACAAATACAATGTTGTTTGGTGCAGTTTATAAAGACTGTGAGTAACCCTAGGAACCCTAGGGATGAAAAGCACTACCAACCCATTCACTTCTAACATTACAATACTCTGTACAATACAATAACAGATACTAAAGTTTCAGAGCTAGCTGTTTTTCATATGGATCATCTTCTTTCATCTTTTAAAAATGCCAACTTGTCCTCTCAGTTTCAGATGACCCCTTTACGGTGTAATGAGAATATTATAGGACTTGGAAGACTTGAATGCACTGCTTGTTGCTATGGTGTAATAAATGATCACTTCAGAACATTGCCACAGCATTCTTTTACCATGCATAATTTTGCACTTAACATTTACATCTTTAAATCTTAAAGTTCATTCAAATACATAATTTAATACAAGTGTTTTTCACCCATACAGTCTTTCTATTTGACTGAAAGAAATTGAAGAGTTCAGAAGAGATGTGCACATAATTTAACTCTTGGGTAATCATTCAGACTCACGGAAACTGAATGCAATCCTTTCACTTTAGCTAAGTTATACATTCTTATGTCAGATGTATCAGTGGCCAAGAACTTGTTCTGTGCATGCCCTTAAAAAAGAAAAAAGTGGGCCATGTTCCCTGTGTTACAAGACAACATTCATCGTACCATGTTCTCCAATTTATAAAAGTATAACTACCTTCACAGGAATCAGCTGAGGATCATGCTTGATTTATACTGTTGTAGTTGAAACACCATTTTTGACCTAGAAGTCTTTTATATTTTATTGTATTTTATCATCCATAAACATCTTTGCTTCAGGAACTGTTGTTAACATGTTTTTGCATTCCTTTCTCATGCAAAGGTGATTAAGTTTAAGTAGAGCACATCAAAGAAGAACCCATGCTAGTGTCAAGACAACTTGAAAAGGTAAGATATGACCAAGAACTCTGAGGTTTTAAAAAAAGGTTGCAAAAATACTCTCAAGCTTTAACTTTACAAAAAACAAAATAAAGAGATTATCTTTGATCCCTGAAAACTGTCAGTCATATATCAAATGGAAACAAGCAGAGACACTTTTTAGGCCTCTAATATTATCAGCCTATAAGGCAAAGGGTAATCATATTCATACCAGATGCTTTTCTTAATTATTTACTCCTTAATAAATTTTAACTGACTCCATGATGCACATAAATTAATCTGAATTTACTGATATACAGAGATATAAGTAAGAACAGTTTTATTCATTGTCCTTTTCATTCCTGTGTGATCCTTGTAAAAGACTGAACCCTCTGGGAAGGATTTTGAAGTATTTTCTTTCTTCATAACTGGACACTTTCCTTGAGAGTTTTGTCCCCAAAATCTCAGCATCTGGTTGCCTTGCAGTCCTTGCTGGTTCTGGATACCACCAGACATGGCTGTGAATGGAAATCTTCTCTATGATTAGGAGGTGAGATGACTGCACCCCTTTCCCTGTGTTTGCTTTTAGCTGTTGTGAGACAGCAATCTGTCATACAGTAATGAGTTGTTAGGTAGCTTGCTGTAATTCTGTTTGTAGGCATGAAGGCAGTGTTCTTAAAGYAATGTAATTTGTTCTGAGCATAGCCGTTTGTCTTAGCAACCCAAGCCTGCCATCACATTTCTGTTCACTTTGAAGGCTCATTGTGAGATCTTTCAGGAATAAGATCTGCACCTTCAGACCTCTCTGTGGGTCCAGTTTAAGATGTTTTGGGGATTATTTCATCCTGTGAAATCCTCACTGTTGACAAAACATACATTCAAATGGAACAGAAAAATCATTTGCCTCAGGAATAAATCCCATGTGTATTCAAAAGACAACTTTCTTAGTGCCTCTCTATAAATCAGCAAGTTATGTAGGGGACAGATTGTAGGATGACCACAAAGTTATTGCACAAATTTTATTTGTTTCCTACAATGTTGCCACACCTAGACACTTCCAAAGCAAAATCAAACACAGGCTTATGCTCTCTGGAGAGAAATAAATTGTAATAATTTGTACTCAAACCAAATATGGATGGCATCAGATACCACTCTGAAGAAGGTAACTGAAGAATTCAGACATAACTAAGCAAATCTGATGACCTGCTCTGGGATGAAAATATTTATGTTGAATATTGAATAGGTTATGAAATGACATGAAATTAGTTGTTTCGATTAATTTAAACACCTATAACTAGAATCTCTTTCCACAAGGAAAGTAAGTTACTCTGTATATAGTTTTATAGAGAGACATGCAGATAAAACATTTACATATGTCTTTTGGAAGCATCTGGAAAAGTAGAGGAATTGTGGGAAAGATGATCCATATGAAAACAAGCCATGTGCTGCTTTCTCTCCATGATGAAATCAGCCAGCCCTAAAGTAAACAGTTGCAGACAGCCTGCAAGGCTTCCTTTAAAGCTGGACCATCCCAGTTTGTATAATCCTTTTTTTTCCCCTCAGTTTTGCAATGTTTCACAGGGGTGAGGTGTTCAGAGAGTTGAGGAAGAATAGAATATCTAAGTGTTTCTAGGAATTTCAGTTTCAGAAATAATACAAGTCATCTAAAAGATCTTTCTTTTATTATGTGTTTCACTGATCTTTCTATTTGCTTCATATTCTAGGAAAGCATTTTGTTTCTTACTGGCTTAAAGACTGTTGTGGAAAAGAAGATAGAGGAAGGCCAAAAGATTACCAAAGTATTTCCGCATCGAATGGAAAATTATGTTTTGTCCTGGAGTATTAGACAAATGTATAAGACAATGTAGATCTCTTATTCCCTTCAATTTGTTGTTGTTGTTGTTGTTGTTCCAGAAGAGCCTGGAGTTTCTGTTCCAGAAACATAAAAAGTGCATGAGTGCAAGAGTGCAGTAATATTACATTTAATGGACTCATAGAAAACAGAGTTGAAATATGGGTGAATTAAACTAAATAGTTTGATTTTCCTTAGAACTATTAGCAAATCTACTCATCATACGTAAAACCAACTCCTTTGACTTGTTTCCCCTAACCTTTGTGAGGAGCAGATACATACTTATGCACCAATAAGCTCATACGGGAGATGTAAGGCAAACATTGCAAAAAACTCTCTAGCTAGATAGCATTCCCTGAATTAGATTGTCTAGAAAAAAACATGTCATTCTATTGCTTTTTTTTTTTTTTTAAGACTGTATTAGCTAGAATTAAAGTAATTCCCTCACAGATACTTGATTAAGCAGAGCTAAATACAGCTAAATGCCCCCCTTACTTATTTAGACTGGGGACATGGATAAGGAAACTATTTCTTACTACTTCTTAATTGTGAACTGTGAGAATCTGGCTGAAACACAGTCACCCAGACTGTGTGAGCTTGACTAATTCCCAGTACTGAAGTCTTGTGAACAGTCCCCACTCCTCTGACTACAGGGACATGTTGTATTTGCACATATCAGACTTCAGACTTAACATAGAGTAGAATGAGTGATGTGTGGATCATCAAGCTTCAGTACAGAGTAAACTACCTCCAGTGTAGACCTTGTTCATAGACCTTGGCTGTATAGCTGGCCAAGCTATACCAGAAAAACTTCCAGTTGAAGCAGCAAGAGAAGTGACTGAGAAGGTGTGGTAAGTCAGCAGCGAAGCATCATGATATGTTCATAATATACTAGAAAGCATCTAAGTTCTTAAAATCAGGATAATTAAAGCTTCTATAAACCTGACTTCCAAGATGTAATGACACTTTTTCTATTGAATCATGTTAAAATCATGTTAGAAGACATATCCAATACAAGTACCTTCACTTTATTGATTCCTTTTTTTCTTCCAATAGGGTCCCCAGGTTGTTACAGGTGTTTATAGTGCTGGAAAGGATATCTCTAATTCCAAAGACTTCTGGCTAGAATATTAGTGAAACCAGGAGAATAAATCCACAAATAATCCACACCTCAACCTCTACTCAAGCTTTTCTTAAGTAATAATGTGAAAATGTGTAAGATTTTTTGCTGCTGAAAAAACTTTGTAGGCACTGTGAACTGATCATGTCTTTTTATACAAATGCAACCTGGAACATTTATCAAATTCTTGTGCTTTCTATACTAATGCCTCAAATAGGTACTGAGTGTATTTATATTTCTTGGTCTGCAGTGAATTCTATATAATTCTCTACTGTTGCATGAAGACTGAAGCCTCTTACAGCCTGAATACTTAAGAAAGGATCTATATCATTTGACTGTCCCTATGTACGCTTCCTTAGATCTCAAGCCAAGAAGAAATGACTATGTGTCTCATGGCAACCTCTCATGGAATCAAAACTATCTAATGATCTCTATATTTTGGAAGCTTTTCATGTGTAAGGTGTCTAACGTCTTGGGTGGATCTCCAAGGATATCTCACCTTTCTGCTGAAGGCTTGATTTTTACATAGACATTAAGCTGGTCAGTCAATATAATTATTTTTTAGAGTGCCATCAAAATAATTTAAAAATGACTTAATACTTTATTTTTATTATTATTATATTAATTCCTATGAATACCTCAGATGTTCGTGGCTGTGCATTCTTTATATGGCTTTGAGAAAAAAACAGATTCCTCTAAAAGATAAGGGGGTAGAAATCTTTGCTAGAATTTCCTTTCAGAGATCTTACATGAGAATAATGACAGCTTCTGAGCATGCTGTTGGCATTGATGATCCCAGCTATTTTCTTAGAAGTTTGTCAAAAGAGTCAAATCACTCACCATCAGATGGTGTAACTTTAGTTTGATTTCATGCAGATATTAAAGGAAAGAAGTGTCACTGGATACATGAAAACTACAATATAATACCTACATAATTACACATTAATCTTATTTACATGAAATCACAATCCTATTGGTTTTGCCATTAATGTCCAATATATATGTTGTGGGAAATTCTRTCACAAAAGTCAAACTGAAAAATGTGATTTTTATATTCACAGTGGGCTGCCTCTTCTATTGTTATTATAGTAAACGTATTTTTACACTAAGGAGACAATTAGAGTCAATTCGATCAATGTTATTAAGACAAGCTGTATTTTATTGTAACCCAAAGATCTATAAGAATGTAACTCTTGTCATATATTTTTATGCCTTACTGCTTAGATAAAAAAAATAAATTTCTTTCTGTACTTTTTCTATAGAATCTTAAGATAACATTTATTATAAAAGAACTTTCTTTACGGACAAGATGCAGAAAATCTCTCTCTGCCACTGGTGAAGTGGATTTTGCCCTGTAAAAGTTGGTACAAAGAGAAACAATAGTGCGAGAAACATCTGCTGGGATCTCCCACTGAGTACAGCCCTACTTAGAGCACTGTTAAGCCAAAAGGCAGGGGGATCATGCACTTCTTACAGGAAAAACTTCATCTTTGCAGAATTGCTTTGCTTTGATTATTTCCAAAAGCCCAGCCAACCCCCAAAAGAGATATCAAATTCAAAGGGAAAAGAGACAATTGGTGGAAATGGAAATTCCCTTGCTTTTAAATACAAATTTTCTTATTGTTTATGATGTATGTGGAGCAGAGGTGGTTTCATAGGAGAAGGAGTGGGATATTGCAGGAACCACCACTAAGAAGGTGCCTACAGGATGAGTCATTTCACCTGTCACGGGCAAAGCCATCTTGACTCTGGGAATTTCACTTAGTTTATGTGCAATTAACATAAACTTTTAATTACTAATGTGGGTAGTGAGGCACAAAGAAGACATGAACAATTAAACAAACACTTCGGGCAATGCCTTTGCTGCCCCTTCCCCAGGCTCAGCTTGGGGGCGGTCGCTCTCCTCCTGCCCTGGCGTGTCCTGGCCCCTGGAGTTTGCCGTTGGTGACGCTCCGGCCCCCGGGAAGGCAACAGGCAGCGCCGGTGGCCGGGGTCAGTATGCAGCAGTCTCTCTTTGCCTTCCTGCCTCACACCCTCTTCTTCTGCTGCCCCGGCTGGGGGTTCCCAGGGGCTGCAGTTCCCTCAGGGTGTCCCCACAGACCACAATCCCCTCACAGGCATACCTCCTGTGACTCCTTTCCATGTCTCCTCGTGTCTTTCCCGTTGTGGCCCCTCAAGCGCGCTCTCACACATCTCCTCCTGTGTCTCGCCTTCCTCCGTCCTCGCCTCCCCTCCTTGTGGCAGCTACTGCTTTTCCTTGAACGCGTGYGAGCAGCGTCACCGCACGCTCCGCTCCTTGCAGTTTGGGGCAGCCCTGGGCTCCTTCCCTCCCCTGCAGCGTGGGCTGGACCCGGGTGTGACTGGCACAGGGCAGTTCACGACCTCCTCCGGCACAGGTCACCCCTGCAGCCCCCTGCAACCAAAACCCTGCCGCTTATGCCTCGCGCAACACCTTTTTTTGACGGTGTAATATTTAAAGTGTCTGTCTAGAGAGAAGGTCTGTTAGTAGATAAATTTAAGTGAGGTGGCTTTCCGTTTGGATGTGGTGCGCTCTCTCTGTTGCCTACAGAGGAAGCCTAGATAAGTAGTTCAGAGCTGCTTTTCAAAGTGAGGCGAAATGAAACCCACCCTTGGAAAATGTTGAGAAATAGGATTCAAACAACACAGGGGATGTTTTAGGTTGTTTAAGCATCACAGAATCCAAATGTTTTGTGCTGGCATTGCTGCTTAGAACAGGGGATAGATTCCTCCAGACCTACACATCTCGGCTTTGGGTGCCAGCTGTGTGCTCATCCTTTAGGTCCACTCCAAAAACAGCTAGCTGAAGACCTTCACTCATCCGATTAATGTTTAGGAGATCATGGCACTCTGTTCAGTTCAAAGATTAAGCTTATTTTTGTAGAACAGACTATAGATATGTACAATGCTGTAGATTTTTATTATATTCARAATAATGTAAGCATAATGTTTAATGCAATTACACATTAATTCTGTATAAGTAGAATGTTTAGGCCAGCCATGTTTTTATTCTTGCTGTTAAACTGCAGGTAAGTGCTCTTAGAAACTGTTTTGAAACCCACTGGTTTGAATCAGTGACTTTGCTCACCAGTGTTTTTGGATTTGGAAGACCAAGTTGTCTTTGGATGTCAGATGCTATATGTAAAAAAAAAGTTCAAAAATAAATCTTTGATTTTTTTTCCTTGTAAAACTTTACAATTTTGAATTTGAAAAAGACACATGCAGCTCATGGAGGTTTCCTTCCTTGGTACTTGAAAGTGTTTTGTTTCTCTCTTTTCCATTTTTAAAATATAAAATATGATTGACTCTATACCCCACTTTGAGATGCTCCCAATAATATTGCATTTGTTAGCCTTCTCTGTTAAGCCAAGATAATGATGATGTTAATGTATGAAAATAAATCACACTCCATGTGTGGTGTTTGTGGCATTAGGAAAAATTCTTTAAGTAATAATTGCAGTAGAAGAATTTTTACCTTTGTGACTGTAGCAAATTAAACTTGAGTGGAAGATCCCCTAAGCTCAGTCATCAGGTTATTGCAAGGAATTGTGGCAAAAAGAACATGTATCAGCTTGTAGTCTCTCAAGAGATCTCAGGATGCCTGCACTGCTTAACCATAAAGGATTGGATTTAGGTTTTCTTGGGACTCTCAGTGTAGCATCCTCTGGCTTTTATTCATCAGATCTTTGCTAACATTTTGAGGAATTTTCCCATTTAACCTGACGGTGAGTGGAAGTGTTATTGAATTATTAACATGTTGCTCTTTTTGAACAGCAAGTTCTAGTTCACTCTAGGTTAACATTACCTCAAGATTAATAATCAAAAGTAATTATTAGATTATTAGTTTAATAAAGCCTTTGTTTTTCATGTGATCTGGTATAATTTCYAGAATAAAGCCATAGATTTGACACTTAATTTTAAGATGAAAAAAATGCTGTAATAAGTCATAGGAAGTGTAAATGCCAGAGGCTTTATAACATTTAACGTTTTTTATTAGTATTATATTTAGATAAAAGAAGTTTACAACTCAGTAAGACTTTATAAGGATATTTATACAGTTTGATTTTTGATAGCATAGCCATATCTACAAATATGATGAGCTGCAGTTTAGGCACACTGATTGTTTGCAGTAGGGGTGGGGAGAGGGATCTACAGATGAATTGATTCAGAGCTCCATGCTGTGACTTATACATTAATCATGAAGCATCATGCTTATGCAAATGTGTAGAAGCCTAATTAGGCATACAGCGTAGAACATTGGGAATAATGTTTTGGACTATTGGGCCTCTGAAATATACTCCTTGGCCAAATTTTCAAAAGCAAAGCAGGTCTGAGATGCCTTTTTGCTTTTGAAAACAGGTGTACAATTGTCTTCTTGGTGCTTATTTCATGCCTTCAACCTTAAAAAAAAGCTTTATCCCAGTTGGTATGATTTTTTCCTAGTCACTGAAGAGAAGCAGTGGAAATTCTGAGTCACTGACAAGAAAATAAAATGTTCATTCAGAACACGACGTGCTGAGAATGTTGAGAATCCTTTAATATTTGGAAATTTTTTGCTGTATGTTTTGAGCATTCTATCTTCTGAAAATATTGAGGCTTAATTTGGCATTTCTTCCTTCTTGCTACAATATGTGATTAATCAAAATATTCTGATTTGCATTCTGAAAATCCAATGTCTTAAATGCAAATATGCAGAGTATTAAGCACACCACTTTAGAACACAAGGTTTCATTACACAAATTAATTCATATTCTTGTCCAGAAATTACTCTTTAACAAAATTACCAGTGTGTGTTTTCTTCTTCCGTAGATTTTTGTCATGTTTTCTTCACATTTATTAATAGGATTTGGGAAAAATAAAACTGTAATTTGTTTACCTTTTTGAAACTGCTCTCTCTATAAAAAAATAAAATAGTACTTACAACTGATGTCAATGGTGGTTTGGTAAGCACAGCACAAGCTCTTTTGTGATGAAGCATTCCTGGAATAATGTACCTTTCACTAAATAAACTCATTGTGTTTGTTGGGGTTTCTGGCATTTGGTCTACGTGTACATAGCAGTGAAACACATGGTGCAGTTTATGTGTGCAAGAAGAACAAAAATCTCTGGCAGCCAAAATAAATGCCTGGAGACAGTCATAGAAAGAGAAAGATTACATCATGACCCTTTAACAAAGGTGCCAACACACTTAGAAATATCTCAAGATGCCCCCTGCTGCGGCAGTTCATGATGCACCGAGATTCTAGTGGAAATCAGAGTTCAGGTGCACTGGAACGTCAAATGGAAACTGAACAGTGCAAATTTGGTGGGGGGGAGGGGCAAAAGAGTCCCCCCCCGCATCCCCCAAAAGTTGTGTGTATGTGTGTGTGTGTGTGTGTGAGAGAGAGAGAGAGAGAGAGAGAGAGAGAGAGAGAGAGAAAGAGAGTGTGAAAGAGAGACATTGTGATTTTAAATTGGAGAGGACACATCATCATCTGCATATCACGTCACTGGATGATGAGGAAACTGACAGTCTTATTTCTGCTTGTCCAGCAGAGGATTACTGAAGCCCATTACAAGGAAGAGTATGATATCTCTTGCTGTATTTTCTGGGCATGTGAGCACTATTCCTAAAGAAACTTGTGTTCTGGGAACTTATATTAAGAAAATGATAGGAAATTATATTTTTTATTATTAAGGATTAATACAGAGACTTTATAGGAGGTTACAGGTTCATATTGCAAGTCCTTCCTTTCAAAAGTTAMTCCTGGAGAGCAAGTGGAGTGGAATGCAGGCATCACAAAGTTAGGCAGTGTTCCCCTTCCCTACTATAATATAAAAAAGTAAGGATAAAATCCCAGGATTTTGAAGCCTATAGAATAATTTCTATCATCTCATTACTTTACCTTAGATACTCAATACCTAAAGTAACTAAATTAGATTTTCTGTTTGGTGACAGTATTTGCTTTATAAAATCTATTTACTATAATTGCCAAAGGGAACTGGAAGGGAGTTCTGAAGTAAAGCCACCACCTTTGTTCGTATATGAGCATCCAGTTATTCCAATAATATTGTTCTAGTTAGGTCCAAACAGCTAAAAGCTAAAACAACAAACAAACAAGAAGTCCCAAACTAATTCTGTCATTTCACTTAAAAATATATGGGAGTTAACACAGTTGTAAGCATATTTCAAGTTCTGATAGTTACCAAAATGAGCATATGAAGCATCCATCTTTTTTTTGGTTTTCCTTTATATGTTCCACACTGAACCTTTCAGGAAGATTGGGTAAATTTAAGAGATGTTGAAATAAGTACATCATCAAATGCACAACTTCTTCATATATTTTTTCCACATACAGACTGTGTGTTTAATTTTGGGAAAAAATCAGTAAAGGAGAAATGTGAGAAAATAAAGTGGTCTCATTGAATCTCAGTGCACTATATYATGCAGGTCAAATATTTGAGGAGACAGATGTATTTTACCAGAATATTATTTAAAAAAAGAGAAAAAATAATGCTGGTGGGGTTGGTCACTTGACAGAAATTAAAGATGAAGAGATGATGTATAGCCAGTGCCAGCAGTGAGTGGAACAGATCTGTAACTTTTAAAAGACCTTGTACAAGCATCCAGCAGTCCCTCCAGGAAATCTTAAAAAAAGCTTTTCATAAAAACAAACAAACAAACTTGCTATCGCTACCCTCTTAAAAAAATCCTGTATTTGCTTGCTTGTTTTTGCGGGTTTTAGTCACAGTCTCATAAAAATAATATCTTTGCTACACTGCCGGTTAGTAGCTATGACTGGCAATACTGCTTCTTTTGGAAGAAAATCCCACTCATTCATTACTGAAAACACATGACATTATTAGGGGCCATTGGCTATGTGCACGGCGGTCAACAGTTTTGAGACCTGAACCATWTGATGCTCATAGCCCTATACAGCTATTCTGAAATCCTTCATTTTCTTAATTAATTACACCTATATCACTCAGCATCTTCTGCTCTGGCCGTTACTACAGTGCGCAAGATTGTCTCTTCACTCCTCATCCTCCCATATAAGCTTTTGTTGAAGTAAAACATTCCCTGATCTCCTCTAGGATCTGAAGGCAGTCAGTGTTCATAGCTGTCAGGGCCTCTGGGCTCTTGGTGTAGGTCTGGATGTGGGTGAGGGAAGAACCTCTGTACAATGGGTAGAGGGAACAATGTATAAAGATATCTCTTTGTTTCAGTGCTGGCATTTGGGGTGTAAAGAAGGAATTAGATATATTAAAGTTGCCTGGAGCACGGTGAACTTTCAGATGCTACGGAGAGTAGCGAAGCAAGCAAGTGGCTTCTACAGAGACAATTATTATTTGTAAATCAGCACAATGAAATTTTGCATTTCCTCTGTGCAAAGTAAACCATACTTTACTCTTGCCATTGAAGCATGAGCAGAGAATATTGTGTTGAAAATCTTGGGATTTATTCCACAGCACTAAAGAATATGGAGCACTTTTAATTGAACAGAGCAACATTAAACTAATAACAAAATAAGTAATAACTACTACAGTAAACAAATATTATTGCAAATCTTTTGCTTTCAGAACACAGAATAAGGAAACTCTTTGGCTTCACGGGCCTGACAGTTATCTAGTAATAGTGAATTTAATTCCAACCACTTAAATAATAAAACCAAAATACTTATCGAAAATCTTGGCTTTCTTGGGCAACATTTTGATTTGGTTCTCAACATTTGAATCAGTAAATAATCAGTATCTAGGATTAATATGGCTGGTAGAATTTTTAATGATGAAAGTCCTTTTTTTCCAGGCTTTGAAAGAGGTAAATGGAGAACTAAAATAATATTTAAAAATAATTCTTAAATTACTTTGATGGAAAACTTCTTTTTTTTCCTCCTTTTTTATATGGAATATTGGGGAAAAATAAATAGAAATTCTGATGAAAGTGTCTTTTTATGGTCCAATAAACTCTTTGTGAAATGTGCCATACTCGTTTTGCACAGGCATAATCATTACAAAATTTTATAAATTTGTGTTTTTGTGAACAAGGCAAGCATATCTGAGAAAAGTTCTCTTTTGAATTAATCTCAAATATTTTATTTTAATGTTAGCTGAAGAAAGTCTCCACTTTTTTTCTTATCTTAGAAAAATAAATTTCAAATCATAAACACTATTGCTAACTGAACACTACCAGAGGTGGTACTTTTGCAAGAAGCTTTCAGTGCTATCTTTTTTGCTGAGGCTATTATGTTTTTATCTTAAAGAGGGTTTGCATATTCCCTGACCATTACAACAATTTTCTTGAGATCCCTTTTCCTGCCAGTCCTTGCATCAATGTTGAAATGATCTTCTTGGCTCCTCTGACTTGGAAGTAGAATACAGCACCTTCTGTCAAGCTGACTTGAATCCTGCCTGACATCTGGGCTTCAATATTCATGACATATATATGCATCCAGCAGTAATGATATCTAAACTAAGATAGCCACTTGACAATGAAGCAGCACTTACTAGTTTACTGCAGACAGGATCCAATTTCTTGAAACAGAATGACAGTTTGGAAAAGTTTTGTGAGTTTTAAAGCATATTTTCTTCTGAAATGTATGGCTGTGTCCTCCAGTTCATCTCTGTGTTCTTTAACAATATTTTTATTTATTCTATTTATTTTATTTTCTTAAAGCCAATTTCAAAAAGCAATATATGATTTAATATTGACAATGTTCCTATCAGCTCTTTCAAAAGGTTATATTCTCAAGTGCATCTGATTTTTGAAGCACTACGCCACTTCAGTTTAAACAATGAGGTCAAATGTCCTCACGGCAAGGAGGACTTTCCAGAAAGTTCAGATATTAATTGAGCTAGAGACAGGTCTCTCAGTTTTTTCTCTATATATCTCTGGAAAGGAGACACATGGAATATATGGCCAGTAAAATTTTATGCTCACAGGAATGATCAGCAACCTCAAAGTGAAATCACAAAGTTTAGCTTTACCCTGGGGCAGACTAGTTTTCCCAAGCTTCTGTATGCAAATGAAGAGTGCTGGTTACTTTATATATCAATTTTGAACATGAATGCATCATCTAATCCCTTAATTCCACTTTCATCTTCATCCCCTGTAGTCTGCATCAGCTAACTATTGAACCCACAGTCTCTGAAGCTGCTGTTGAGTTCTTCTACTTATCAAAATGTCCACAAATCTCATCCAGCTTGTGTTTTACAAAGCTATTTCTGATCTTCCTAACCTCTTTATACCTTTCTCCATCCACAGGATCCTTTTCCTGTAAAATTCATTTTCTCATTCCTGCCAAGAAGCTCTGAGCTTAATGTTTGCATGAATCTTTGTAGTCATTCCTTCCGTATGTCTGCTTGTACCATCAGTTTGCCGATAAAGGGAACATACCTGCTCACTGTAGTAATTTTTAGCTATATTCTTTACCTTTTCAAATACTGTGAGACCAGTGTAATTTGGAAAACTTGTCAAAGAACAAACATCACAAGCTGAGCAAGTGACTTCCCAGAGAGATCTGTTCCTTGGCTTCAGAGCAGCAAGGTAGTGTTGTAAGCCAGAAATTTCATTAATAAGAAAATGCAGAAAATCTCCTTCTTCTTTTAATCAATACAGTTTTGCTCTTCAGTTTTCTAAAAGGCATCAAAAATGGTGGACTAAGCCCTCTGAGACTGTGAGAAAATTAATTTGCTAATGTCTACAAATTGTTTGCTAAGAATAAATTCCCATGCAGTCTATTTTGCAAATATGTTCAAACTGTTTGCGTAACAGTGAAGGGAGCTGACATTTTAATTTGTTTAGAAAGCCGTGTACAATGTTTGCTCATTTGTGACTAATTTCTAAAACCTTGGCATACTTTTGGAACATATTAGTTCAACTTTTACAAAACTCTGCCTGAGTGACTTTTGCAGAATTAGGTTACTGAAACTGCTTTTATTGCTCTTGTAGATTACTGTCCTTATGGGTCAAGGTTCCCTGTGTGTGAATGCATAATTGCCAGTTGCCATAAGTGCTGGGAGTTAAACATATATACTGAGAGGAAAAGAGATTTCTTACTAGGTGAAAAGGTGAAACAAGCAGGGTAACACGTGGACACTTAGTAAACTCTTGATTTTACTGACATGAAAATATTCTTATTTATTGTTTAGTGGCCTCTTTTTTTATCTAATTATACACTTCTTAAAAAAAAAAAAAAAGGTAATTTAATGTCCAGGTTCTACTTCTGACAGGAAGTGATGTTAGTGATTCAGTACCTGACCCTCATCTCCCTGGGGGGTTACATTGAATTGAGCCTATGTCACAATTAAAATGACTTAGGTATGAAGTTGGAAGCCAAGTGTCTTCACATTTCTTTCTTGAGATAACTTGTGCCCTCACATTTTGTGATGCATGTTAAAAATTGATATAAACCAGTGCTGTGTAATTTTATGGATTTTATTAAAAGGATAGCAAGGAAACATAAACTTACCTATTTTAATGTGAAGTTACTATTATTTCACTAAACCAATTGCTGATGGAAAAATGTAATGATCAAAGTCTTTGTATCTATATCTTGCATCTATAAAGCAATAGATTCAGAGACCAAAGCTCCAAATTATTACAGTTGGTAAGCAAATCAAATTATTAGGTTAAGCCTAAAAGTAATTGCTTTGTTTCAGTTTTGAGAGATTTTAAGGAAGAGCCCACTTGTTTCCATTTGGTTTGTGGGAGATCTATCTATCTAGCTCAGAAAAGATGTATGCAACCTTACAAAGCTTTTACAATTACCTCTTCTTGAAAGCTTGTGCATCTTCTTGAACTCTGTTCAGGTCACATGGTAAAGCATCCTGGCTTTTCTCAAGAAAATGAGTTGTCTGAAAATGTATAGCAGCTTTATATATCCTCCTTAAATATCACTGTTAAGCATCATTGGCATTCTTCCATGAAAAACTTTTTACTTAGCACACTTCTTAACTGCTAAACTCACTTAGCCCTAAACAGTGTGGCCTCATCTGTATTGCCAACTGGGAACGATTCCTGGCTCACCTGGTCTCCTGAACTGTTCCTGGGCATTGGCTAGGGAAGTTCTCATTGCCTCAGGTCTAAATCTGGTCAGAGAGATTGCAAACAATTAAACGGTATGGACAATCACATGTCATTGCTTGAGCCTGTATCATGCACTCTGTTTATTTTAACTAATTGTTAACAGCTTTTGAAATTCACTGTACTCTGGACATGTACACACAGCCTGCAGATGTACATGTCCAGAGTATAGTGAATAGATCAGAGCCATGTTTAGAGCCATCTGTATTTATTTCTGTATTACTAATCCCAAGAATTCAAAATCTGTTGTCTCCATTATATCTAAAAAAGTGAAATTGGCTTAAAAATAATGCAGTTTTAATGATAAATAGTTTTATTTTCCTTCATGTTTTAGCATTTCTAAGGTTCGTATTCTCATACTTCAGTGCTAACCAGCAGATCAGTAAAGTATGTTTTTAAATGGAACTAGTCATACAATCATTCAACTTGAGTAACAAAAGCTTTAACAAAATTACTAATTATTGCAAAATGTGCAGGAAAATTATAGGAGGACAAACTATGTAAAGATATCATAATACTTTTCATGACAGTGGAAGTTTAACTCCCATATATAGGCATTTTTTTTCATAGATTCATAGAATTTAAGTCCAAAAGTGGCAGTTAAATCATCTTATGTAACCTCCTGTGAGTCACAGGCCATTAAATTCTACACAATTGCCCCTAGAGTGAGCCCAATAACTTGTATTTGACTGCAGCATAACTCTTTTTAGTAGTGTTTAGCTAACATATTTTCCAGAAGGTAGCCAGCGCTGACTGGAAGCCATGGAAAGATGGAGAACCCACTACGTTCCCAGACAGTTTGTTCCGAAGATTAATCTCTATCGTTGTTCAGAATGTGTGCCTTTCTTCCAACTGGACTTTGCTGAACTTTTGCTTCCAACTGTTGTGTTCTTCCTATGCTTTCTTCTGATAGATTAAAAATCCCTTTATTTGCTAGTAGTGTCTCCCTGTGAAAAACTTACATCTTCTAATTCAACCAGCTTCTAGTCTTCCTTTCTGATGGGCTGAACAGAATCAGACATTTCAGTTTCTCTTTCAGCTGGGTGTATTCTTCAGTTGCCAAAAAATTCACGTCAATGTCTTTTCTTGATCTCATCTGAGTTTTCCAACATCTTCTCTAAAATAATAAATATCATACTATCAGTATGGAATACTGGTCTCAGTGATAGCCTGCTTGATTCACCACTGTTATTTGCACTCCTTCGGAGTTTCCCTTCCTCACTGTCCTAAGATCTTCTGTTCTGTTGCCTGCCTGCCCTCTGGTCTCCTACACCTTTCTCACAATTACAGCTTACGTAGCCCTCCTCCACTTCATTTTTTAGACAAAGTCTGAATTCTTATATCCTAGACATATACCTTTAAAGTTTTACCAAGAACTAGATATGTATTCTATATAATTGCAAGGGCCTCCTAATATTTTTGCCATCTACACATTTTTTCAGCAATAATTGTACATATAATTCTTTATATATAATTCTCACATATACAAATATTCCACTGATAAAATGTTGAGTAGCATAGGTCTAAAGACCAGCATTTATTAAATCTCACTAGTAGAGTCAGCTCTTTACTGACAGTTACTTTTTAAGATAATGAATTAACTGTTCCTTAATGTTATGCTGAACTTTAATTATTTATATTTTAAATCAAATTATTATATGGTAAACTAAGTGCTTCAGAAAATCATGTGTATATTGTGTTTATGAACTTACCTTTCTTAACCATCTTTGTTTGCAACTGGCAAGTTCTTCCAAGGAAGCGATGACCAATTTTTCATCCCTAAAAATTTTTAGTTTAAAAGTTAGTTGTACTGAGAAGAAKAATAATTGTTCACTAATCCTTCAGTGCTGGATTTATGCTATCTAACATCAGGTTTAATTTGAAAAACATGCCTAGTCTCAGTAGGTTGTCTGTAGTTAGCRGAGAGAGACTGGTATCTTATAAAGGCAACTCATCTTATTAAAAA
Source organism: Apteryx rowi (assembly GCF_003343035.1). NCBI lineage: Eukaryota > Metazoa > Chordata > Aves > Apterygiformes > Apterygidae > Apteryx > Apteryx rowi. The sequence goes on along the minus strand of NW_020450668.1, from coordinate 151,537 downwards.
GTAGATGTTACAGAATGGCTGAATTACTAACAGAAGCCAGATACCACTTTCCATTTACTGATTATAGAAGGAAATTAGACAACTTGCAGAGACTAGACAACAACTTTTTCAACAGCTAAATAATCAGCAATATGAGTCTCATTCCTATGGTCAGATAAGGATTCAAGAATTTCGGGGCTTAACTACGTAGCCTAGACCGAGCCTGGACTACCATTAGGGTGCCACAGAAGAGTTAGTCACTAAAGAATGAGATCCAAAACAGCTAACAAAATCTCTAAAGTTGATATGCCTCACATACAGCTTCCCAGAGCTAGTCAGTGATCATAAAAGGTCATATAAGTAAGACTCAGCTCTTGACTACGAGGCACCACATGTAAATCTGAGAAGATACCAGAAATCTGATAAATCTATCCTGAACCTTCTCCTTAAACAATTGTAATTTTTGTTTCTAAGACGTCACTCCAGATCTCTGCTTTCCTGAAAACAAGTTTAGAGGTACAGGTTACATGTGTCATTTCACTATAAAATGCCTTTGGTTCTCTAGCTAGAACAATTAGCCAGGAAAAGGAAGATTCAGGTTCAACTTCTTTCTGTCTCTGCTACCACACCATCCTCTTTTTTAGTCTAGAAAATACAGCTGTCTCTTTTTCTCTGTTTCTTTTTCCTCCATGACCAGTGAACCTGAATTTGATTTGATATGATTTCATAAAACCAAGCTTTAGCTAGATTAGTAGTGAATGCCCTCGCCCAAGATGCACTTAACTCAACATCCCCATAACTTCAGCAATTACTTATCCCATCAAAGGTAAAGTTTCTGTTGCAGCTGAGCCCAAGAGGAAAAGAAATAGGATGAGGACTATGGCCAGGGTGCTAATGGRGCCATCTATGAAGTGCTAGTGATAAAGTTTCCAGACGGAATCCATTTACTTCTCAAGAGACCTTAGATCATGACTCGGCCCATCAGAAAAATAGCAAGAGTGGTTGTTTCAAAATAGAGTCTGCCTGTCCTGCAAGGAACCCTACCATCATTGCCTTTCTCTTCCAGCTTCTCCTTCCCAAATCCATCAGTGCCCTGACTCCAATGTATTTTTCTTAGCTGTAAAGAAAGTTAATGCAGGTGGGCAGCCAGCTGTCTAGGGTTACAAATTACAGCAGCATACTTATTCTAACCAGAGGGCACCTGCACTAGATGGATCACTCATCATATGCTCTGACAGGGCTGTCTCTCAGAGGTGACCTTCTGTTTCAATCTAGTGTTGAACACTTGTAACACTCAGTGTAACAGAGGGTGCATCCTTTAAGTATGTCTTGCTGCATTGCCATTTCCATTTTTGCGTGCATTTGATGCTGTTATGTTGCTCATTGAAAGAGGTGTCAGCCTCTTCTTCCTATATGAAAATATTAGTATCCATAATTTAATCAGATAGGATCAGTAAACAAAACCCTTGGTTAGTTTGTTTTATTTTCCTAGATCCTAGGCCTGAAGGTAAATATTCCTATGTTGAAGTCAAATCATTCTACTCTGGGACCAGATTTGCCCACTTGTATTTAGATTATCTTGTGTCTTAACACTTCACCATGTTCTGGTGATGGAGGAAGAGGAACAAAGCTGTCAAGTCTTAATAGAAAAGTTTTTCATCAAAGGAATATAATTTCTCTTGAAACTGGCCACAATTAATTGAAATAGTGCAAGGATTGTTCCATGTTTAAAATATGTCTGCCTGTTAGTCTCTAAAATTATTTCTAGCCTTTTACAGTGAAATCACAGATTAGTAGTAAACATTAACTGACTCCATTTGCAAAAAAAATATATAAAATACCCCCTTGTCTATCCTTTCTCTTCATGCATTTTTCCAGACCATTGGTTTTGATTTCATTTCTAACAGTAATGATGCCTAGCACGGCACGAATAAAAGACCAACACATTCTTGTAATCAGGATATATTTGGAAGTGTTAGCACTATTTTTTTCCTAACATGTTATCATAGGTGCTCTGCATTTTAAGTGAAATTTTTTGGTAACTGGAGCATTGCAAAATATTCCAGTGACCTTTTGGATGTGCAGCTTGCAAAGTCCCTGAAGTGATGCAGCAATAGCCATTGCACTGCTACAAATCTGCTTTGCATTTATAATGTTATTTGTGCACACAATGCCTTTGAACTGCTGTCAAATATACCTCACAGTTTTCTAGAATGCCTCTTGAATCAGAAATGTCCCACAGTCATGTAGCAGTTACATAATTTTTTTTCTTGCTGTGCTAAGTTAGTTGATTCTTAAAACATTGATTCAGGCCCTTAGGGCTAGACATTGATCTGACCCATGCTTGTTGAAAACTGAATTATGGATAAGCACTTCCCCATACTTGAAGAGAACAGCCTATATGTACAAAGAAAAGTTGGTGACCTATCCATTTTCAGATAGAAAATTTTACTTCTTAGCACTGCAAAGCACTCCTAGACTGGTATAAAACTTRAGGCACTTTAAGCAGTGCTTTGTTAGCAACAAAAATATTTGAGCAGGCTGTCTTGTAAGGAATCCAAAATTATGTTTTATGCAATTGATCATATAATTATTAACAGTAACTTATGTTTCAGTTCAGAAAATTATGCCTTCTATTCTAGAAAATAAAACTGCTAGTCTCCATAAAAAAAGTTTCTTTGTCTTTCTAAATTTTCAATAACTGCAGGTACTTTGAAGAACGCAAATAGAAAGATCCAAGAGAATACTGTAATGGAATATTGATAATATTCTTCTAAAATGAAGTGCCTTGGCATACTTACTCATTTACAATATGCCTGAATGTGGCTAATAAAGTTATTAATATTTTATTAGCAATATTCATAATCAAAAATATGAAGTATGTTTTAGGTAGATAGGAATATCAATTTCAGTACAAAAATATTATGTAGATAATGGCATAACATGGACATGGAAAATAAGTCATTAGCATAATTAGATGTAGCTGCCTCATATACTTTTACAGTTGATTGTAAAGTAAGGAGACATTAAGAATATGAAACAAAGGGAATCAAAGGACAAATTTTAATGATATCAGCAAAAAGGTTGGAAATTATTGTATAAGGTCAAAAGATTCCCAGCCATCAAAGCACCAAAAACCATAAACCTCGATTAAGAAAAGAATAGTTCTAAAGACACCTACTCGTTCCCTAGTATAGGGAAACGGAGCTACCTCTTGCACCTTTTGTGTRTGTGTTACATGGTATTAGGAACACAGAGCTAATTAAAACTACGTAAAGGGGAAAATTCCATCCTTTGATGACACGGTAATGTTAAAGATAGGGAATACAGAAATGAAAGCCATACAAGGAAGGAAATTTGTGCCTCCAGAAAAAAAGATCTGATATTTCCAAGAAGAGATGGCCAAACACAAAAGTGCATGAGGTTGTATTGGTGTTTTATCCATGATTTAGAGGTAGGTACAACTCTGAGAATTTTTACAGGTGCCAGAAGCTTCGTTTGTCTGTAATTGCCCCAAAATTGTAAGGGCAGATACTCAGCTGAAGTGAGTTTCATGTCAGACTCATAACAACCAACTAATATATCTTAGATTTTGTAAAAGTTCTCAAAAACATGCTCTTCAGAGCTTACTCTTCAAGAGCGACAAACTTCACACATTAGTTTTCAGTGACCTAATCACTGGAAGGAAGGAGGGAAGAAATGACTGGGAAGAGTTTCTTTTTTTATGTTCTACTTTAGGCTGGATTTGCAGCCTGTCCTTTATGAAAGTGTACCTTATTGACACACTGTGGTATTTCTTACCACAGCAGGGTTTTTTGGTTTTGTTGGTTTTTTTTGGCAAGAAGACTGGTATTAGAAAGGACAGTGTATTCTTGGCTTTTTTTCTTAATCTATAAATTAAGAGATTTATAGATATACTGCAGTATGGATAATCCCTGCAGGAGAAAGAAGACTGGGAAGGGGAGTGCTATGTCACTCTGAGCTACTTCACAACCTCCAGGTTAATTTTACCACTTTGCTAATTTCCAGGTGATTAATTGATATTGGGGCTTTAAAACAGAATTTTAATGAAATAGAGGTAAAGGTTTATCTGATTGGGACTGCATGGGCAAATATTGGGTACAACTGGAAATTACATTGAATTTTTTRTGGAAAGAAATATATGGAGCAAAGAGGCTGGGCAACCCATAAAGGCATAACTTCCTTGATATTAAATTCTTATCACATAAGTTGTATTTGCACTTTTTTGTAATCCCTGTATTTCATCCCATTGGGATTCTGAAAGGAAATATTAGCCCATGACCAAGAAACTGCACAGTGTTAGACCTAGAGGATAATTGGTCCTTAAAAGTGCCATGCTGCCATGTCTATATTTTGTCTGGGACCCAAACATTGACTGTTGTTCAGAGGTAACTGTATGTACTGCCTCAACAGGCAGTATAGATATGAATTATCTTGTTGCATTTACACATATACCACTGCGGGAAGCACAAAGCCTTCAGAAATCAGGCCACAACGCAAACACAAAACATTTTATGTAAGGTCTTGCTAGAAAGGACTCAAAACAGAGGATAATGTGAAAGTATGATGTGAATTGTGTTCACATTCATAAAAGTTAAGTTTGGCAGATGAGTTTTTATTCCTCTAAGTAAAACAGTGTTATTCAGAGTAGTTAACTTTTGGGTAACTGGACAATAATATGTTTGTCACATGACTGTTATGGTCAAAGACAGCACTCTGGATTTGTGAACTCTTCCACTAATCTTTGATTACAGATTCACACTTCTACCTGTGTTTTTACGTAAAGCAATGGCAGTATTATTTAACTAAATTGCTATATCACATTGTTGGGTTTCTAGACTGAAATTAATGAGTACTTCTCAAAGTGAAATACTCATGGAAAGATCTGCTAAAGGATTTTTTTGAAACCATCTTAATATATCAGAAGAAAGATCCAGAGGTTGTATATGTTTTATCTATACAAAAAGAAAAAAAAGCTCATAAACTTTTCCCATATATATTGGATTTATTATATTTCTCCAAAGCAATTTGAAAGGCGCTGAATTATACTCCCTTTCAGGTTCTAAAAGAACTTTAATAATAAAAGCAGAAAAGTTGCCACTGAAATTCATTTTCATATAGATTTATAGGAAAACTGCTTTGATGTCTTTTGCATTCCCTTGCCAGTAAAAAAAAAAAAAAAAAAAAAAAAGAACTATTAAATTTAACAACACTCTCCTCCTCTACCCCTACTTCAAGCCTCATTTATCTTTTATGAGCCCTGGGCATTTTGCCATAATAAAACTGTGCATAATACTAGAATTCTAATATCATTCAGAGTTTTCTTCTTTTTTTACCCTTTTACCCAGCCAACTCACTGTGGCATTGAYCCTGCCATTTAAGAAGCTGGTTTGAATGGGTCAACAGTTTAAACACTACAGCATGTAGTTCAGTATTCAATGCATTGATCTTGGACAATTATAGCATCCAAGTTTTAGAGGGATTGGCAGCTCCACTTGCTGCCAATAAGATTCCTTCCTGCATAGTTTTGCTAAAAAATAGACTTAGACTTACATTTTTTAGGAGTTATGGGAAGATGAGAAGATGTTAACATGTTGTATTAGAAAATGAATAAAACGTATGTTACAAATCCTTGAATTCAGTAGATATTTTAACTTTTGTTATTGAGTTATGTAGGATGGTTTTCTAGGATAAAATTCAGGATTTCTGGTGAAGCACAGTCCTTCTGATTATGTCTCTAATACACTGTAGGTGTTGCTCATAAGAGTTAATAATATCCCCGCCAAGGTCTATGTTTTCTTCAGATTTCTGAGAAGGTAGATCGTGACCTTTTTTAGAATCCAATCCTGCCCTTTAATCAGTCAAAGATATTCCATTGTCTTTAAGATGCTGATCCACTGAAGTCAAGGACAAACTGACATTGATTTTTTTTGAGTTGAATGAAACTATTAAAGTGGGCTTCTTTTGTTCAAAATGTAGGCATATGTAATGAAGAAGTCTAAATCAGAAGCAGCTGTGTAGGCCCCTTTAATAGACACTGGACAGAAGTAGGCCTTTTGGGGAAATGATCCTAATGCAAACATGAAAAATATTTCTAATGATCATTGCCTTGCAGTTGCCTTCCCCCCACCCCCAGGGGCTATAACTATAGTCTAGATAACTAGGCTAGACTCATATGTCTGCACTTTGTTTTTTAATGCTAGGTGACATGAATCCCTCCTATATTGCCAGTTTAACTTTTTAAAACAAATATGAGAATTTTGCCATTCATTTCAACTGAAGTACAGTATAATTTATTGAAACTTTTGTAAATAATCAAATGTTAAATCTATATTCTAGACTGAAGTAGACATGTAAACGATATCTGCTTTCATGCTATTCAAATACTATTCAAAAGAAGAGGGAGCTATATCTGAAGGACATGCTGGATACTGTCTTGGGGATTTKGGGCTGTAAATGTCACCAGTAACCCAATATTGACGTCCTCCATTCATCAGCTGAAGCTGTATGTCAGAGTCAGAAAGATACAGAAAATCAAAAATAATAACTACAATATAGAAAAATACCTCAGATATACTTCTCTTGAAAAGGTTGACCATATGGTTTTAAAGGCACTATCTGGACAGTGGCTGACAAAGAGTTAATCTCCCATCATTCTCTGCTTCCTGTTGCACAAGTGAATAGAAGGAAGACTAGAAATTGGAGATTGCAACCAGAATGCGGAGTTTGATATTTAAGATCACAGAGCTAGACAGTCAGGAAGGGAGCAAGATTTGGGGGAGAGTTAAGACTTCTATGTAGATTTCTGCTTATAGACATTATTCTCTGAAAAAAACACTTTCTGTGCTCTAATCTTTGAGCCTTGTTTGTCTGAGTCAGCCCACCAGCGTGCACTATGAATGTGTGTTAGCATTAATGGATGTTATATAACTCAGTTCCAGTACTGACAGAAAATGTGTATAGGAACTCTAAGGCATTTTCTTCTGATTTTCTTTAATGCTTATATTCTCTATAGGGTCTTTTTGAAATTGCATCAGTATTTTATTTCCAAAGTTCTTAAAGTCCCCATTTTAAAACTGTGAAAGTGAAGCTAATTAGTCACAGGGTTCTGCATTGCAGCATCTAATGAAAGAGAAATGAGATTTTATAGCACTCATCTTCCTTTATCAAAGACGAGCAGCGATGGTAAATTTTCTCACTCAGCAAAGTTAATGGAAGTTTAGAGAGGAAGTCTGGTTGGGGAATTAAGGTGCTAATCTGAGAAATGTGATGTATAGATTCAGTTCCCTGATGTGCTGTAGACTTTCTCTGTGACCTTGAACAAATGACTCAGTGAAGTTTTTCTTGCCTACCTATACTGGTCTGAAAGTCAGGCATACAGACCGGCCCAGTTATCTAGATGTCTTTCTAATCATTGGAAGATGATACATGTAGATCAGGCAGCTCCTCTCACCTATTTTAGGACAGGATGAATCACTTTTAGAGATCCTTCTCTCACCTACAAGTAGTTCAGACTAGATACTTAAAATGAGGTGAGACCTATCTTGCCTTTAATCTTTCTATGCTTCAGTTCTCTGAACACCTGTAAAATGAGGATAATAGTGTTTCCTTTCCTCATTAGGGTATTGTGAAAATAAATAGATTAAAGTGTGTAGCATTCAAATACTGTAGGAAGAGAGTCATAAAAAGTACACTGGGTGGTATAAGAAAATCCAAAGTCTTTATAACTTCAGTCATAGGATTTTGCTAAACCTAATTCTAGCACTCTTACAATCAACCTTAATCAGATACTATCCTGATTGCCAACTGGTTGGGMTCGTATTAGTCCTTCAGAGACCAACTCCTGGCATGAAATTGTTGAGGAGAAAATGAAAGACATGCCATAAATAGATGCTAGTCTGCATTCAGGTGTTGGAAAATCTGATTTGCTACAGCCATGCATGATATCTATCAGTAAACCTAGTTTTAAATGTAACAGGTGCTTATCACTGAAAATCTGACTTCTTTATTATAAATAATAAAGCAGACATGTCAGTCATGAATTTCTGCCCTCTGTTTGTAAGGAAATTAAATAATTCATTTTTCAGCAGTAGACAACAAATGACGGAAACAAGAAGAAATCCCAGACCAAGTTCTCAGCAAGTCTGTCAGAATGAAGTGAAGGTTTGTTGATTTCTGGGAGGAGGGCAAGTTCAATTCATCAGCCTCTGAATTCAAACTTCAGAATAATTAGGCTTTTGTGAACAGGAGACTTGTGGAATTTACTGATGTTCTTGAAGTTTAGGGTGGCTTATATTTGCAGTGCCAAGCTGTTAAGTTATTCTGCCTCTTCTCACTGGGGGTATTCTCCTTTCTATCAGAGGGCTACATTATGCCTGCTACATCTTTCACCTGTGGATAGGAAACCTCTTCAGGACACCAAGTTTCTCAGGAAAGAGTAGATGTATTAGAGAAAACTTCAGGGGTAAATGCAGGCAAGTGATCATCTTTATCACTGAGGAACATGGAAATCTGATGGTAAGTGGTCAACTTTACTGCAGGGCAGAATGACTTAGGAAAATCTTAGTTTTAGAACTGTATAAAGACTTTTTACCGAAGACTACCCATTGTAGCTTTTTCAGTGAAAGGACATCATCCCAGGCTTAGGTGTTTATTCAATCTTGGCAAAACTCAGTGACTTTAAGAGGATCACATAGAAAAGATATGCCATGCAAAAGCAAACTGAAAAATTTCAAGCCTGTGTTCTGAATATAACAGATTTTTTATGTTTTGTTTATTTATGCACTTTGTATAAAAAAAAAAAAACTTTTTCCTTTGCCCTTGCATGCATAAGGTAAGTAAGTGCTACAAATATCTTTCTGAGAGTAGACTCTACTTTTACCAAAAGAAAAAAAACACATATATTTTCCTACATCTCAGACAAAAGTCTATCATTACAAAGACCGCTATGGGTATGTTCATACCCAGGACATCTTTTGATTTATTTTTAAGCTTAGAGAAACCTCAGTTTTGGGTCTCTCGAGAGCATATTGGAAAGTTCTRTCTCATATGTTGTACTGCTTGGCAACTACATTATTCAGAAGGCCAGTTATACTTCTGTGTTTTAAACCCTGCTTGGATACATCATGATTCCAATTGCTCTTGAGCTGCTCTAGTTTTCAGATAATCTCTGCATTTCATTCTCATTCTGATATTGGTTTTTTTCATCTTCAGATTTCTAAATAGTCACATTTTCAATGGAAATTATATAATGGTCCTGAGGTTTCCCGATATGCATCTTCCAAATTATTTCCTTCACAACATTTAAAACAGTATAATCATCTAAATATTCTGAACCATTTATAGTCTGAAAATTGCCATCACCTTTCTGTGACTAGGCTGTTGATTTCTCCAGTAAGCAGAAGGCAGTACATGTTTAATTTTGATTTTAAATCTTTGTAGTGGTGTTTAGATAGTTTGAAAGGCTGGAACTGTGTTCATGTTCACCGCGTTTCAGTTTTCAATAAGGAAGATTCTACTTTAGAAAAGTAAGACCAAGATCAGGAGTGATGTATAAGATGATACCTTTACACTGAAGTGTCACTGCCTGGTGTAATCTGCACTTCCTGCTTTGCTCTGTAGGTCAGTTAAAACAGCTTAGATTCATTTAGGAATGTGTCACATATTGTCCCATACCCCTCATATCTTAATTTGCCCTTTAAATTATGGGAAGAATAACATTCCCCAGAACACTAGGGTTAACTCATTAGGTGGATTATGCCTCTTCTAACAACAAGAATAAAGAGGATATGAAGAAGCTTTAAATTACCTGAAGTAGAAGCTGATATTTCCGTACTCATATATTCTTTCATAATAACTTTCTGCTTCATATGAACCCAGCAGCTGGGATGGAACTTATTAGAATGAGCTGCAGTCTCCCAGGAACCTTCTGCTTCTCAAGACAATGGATTAATGTTGTATAAATAACTTGATATTTTTATTTAGTCAGTTTGTCTGTATCAGCTTCCAATGCAGCATCACCTCTGGTCTAGTGTCCCTCAGGGGTAAACACATTAATATATTCTGTATTTAGTAATGGCTTGGATTCCTTTTTATGCTTTGTATCTGTGTGCCCTATCAATGCAAAGCAAATTAGGCAAGATACAGCATGCATATTCCCGAAAGGAATACAAGTAAAATGAACTAACATAAGTTGCCAGCCTTGCTGTAACACTGCCAGCATCAGCCACTCTGTTGGAGAAAGAATTTCCTGCTATATTAGGATAATGTCARCCTGATGAATATGTTGGTACAGTAATCTTCATTTTTTATCTCTTTTGTTCCAGTACTGTGAATAGCTTTTGCAGCCAACACACTTTTCTGCAGCAAACAAGAAACACTTCTTGGTTCCTCACTCCATTGCTAATTCTATTTGTCCCAACTTCTCTAAATTTATATTGGTTTCTAAAATGCCTTTAGTCAATTTAGTATTGATTACATTTGTTTGTTAGGAAGGATTACAGTGAAAGGTGGCATCTGCTATTGCTTTCTGGCCCTCTTTTTGTATGATGTAGGCTGAGTCAACCTACAGTCAATGACAGCCATCAGGAGCTAAAATTTTTGGCCATTAGTTACATGGAAATGGCATAAATTAGAGCAGCAAGAGGCCAACCCTACTTCTTAGATAAAATCCAGTCTGCTTTTTCTAGCGGAATATTAGTATTGACTTCACTGTGGCTGTAGCATATTGCTTTCCCCCTCCTTGGTATATCTTTCCCTGTCCCAATATACAGCACAACATAAACATTGATGGAAACAGAGAACCATTTAGTGTTTAAGGCCCCCAAAGTGTTTTGGTTTTTTTTTCATGTAAATATTTTGTAACCCTTCCTAGGAAACATGATAGATTTACTATGTATAGATTTATACAAAGAAGGTTGTATATCTTCTTTTGCATTAGAAGACCTTTTGCCTCTGTTGTTAGCTTCTCTGCCATTCATATTCATGAGTAACATTACTGTATTTGTTAGCATGTTAATTACAAATAGTTAGTATTATTGTGTGTTTACTGTGTTTTTCATGGAGTTCTTAAATTAGATGAATAAATTGTAACCAAGGAGGACAGTTAGCTTTGAAGCAGCCAGTCAGCTAGTCTGCAAATCACAAGTGCTTTGGAAGCTACCTGCTGCCCAACAGCCAGCGCCAAGGATCCAATCTTTTCTAAGGTTAGATTCATAGAATGCAGTTGTGCAAGCTGCAGTTTCTCCAAAGAATCAACCTTTATTTTAGCTAATGTGAATATTTTAATGAAAGCGCTGCTGGGCTCAGTATGTGTGCTCAGGGGCTAGTCTGCATGTCTCATAATAAATATGGAAAGACAGACAAACTTAGTGATCATGCTTTTCTGAAAGGCTTTAACCAGCAGACCTACTGGTAATGCTTGAGTTCCTGAATCCCCCTTAAAATGCTTTTGTTCTTGTCTCACTCTTTCTATTATGCTCTAATCTGCAGTATGTTAGTTTATGCTAATGCAAAGACTTAGATGTTTTTTGCTGTGGGTAACAAGGCATACATAGTCAAATCTGGCATCTGTGTGAAAGAGCTCCTCTCTTATGAATAACTTTTGWACCCATCAGCTAATTTGACAAGGAGATTGTGGTCTCAAAGATAGTAAAATTTCTCATGACTTCTTTGAAAATGGGCAGCCAGATATCGGAGATACCGGAGAGAGACTCTGTTAGTGCTTTCACTAAAGGAGAGTCCACACAGAACAGAAGCCTTGAAAATCAAGCTCCATTATCTCATGGGACTTCTTGTGTTAATATCTGGCTCTGAATCTCATCAGTATCTCCTTACTTTTTGACTAGTGTTCGAAGTTCTACATGAAGATACATCCTAGAGAAATGAAATGATGTTTTCATTTCTGTTGTTTCAGTTTTGATGCTTGTTTTCATTCTTATAAGCAAATGTTTTCCTTTTGTTCTTTCCTAAACTACCATGGGATAAATAACATAAATCTCTTAAGAGCGAAAACAGTAAAACTGTTAAGAGGCTGTTTGGTTTCTGTTTTAGAACTCCTAACAGCTGCTGCATTCTTCTTCACTGGCTCCAGATTTAATAAGGCCACATAAGTTTCTAAGAAAACAGCCATTTAAAAGTTTCTTTTTTTTTTTTAATTTTCTCTGTATTTGGTTGTAGATTTTAATATAAAATCTTTTTATCTGTTTTTCTTTTGAGTATCRTTCCTGAACTTCTTACTTATAACTACTGAAATTATTTTTATAATGGAGAGAAAGCAACAAAAGTCAATTTTTTTTCCCCATGAATATCAGCACAAACTCTATTTCTCCTGCATACAGACTTGAGTAAAAATAAATCCATAAGTAAAAATATATCTTGGCTATGTTGAAATAATAGGATTTTTTTCAAAGTAACACTGATGAGACTCAGAAGAAAATCCAGTCTATTCTGATCATGTTTGTCTCTATGTAAGCAGTAATGAAACATTTGAGGAAATGTCCTTATTAAACTTTCCAAATATTTTCTAGTTTCTAAGTTGAAAATTATGATTCAGCTTGAGTACTCTGCATTAATTGGCAGGTTTTTCTTGCTTCTTTTACCTTGTTCTAGTACTGTTCCCAAGTATCCTACTCATCTTCTTTCAGCTCTGTATGCCCTAATCTGCTTTAAATATTGTATTGCTCTTAACAAAGTTGACTCATTCTGGAGCTGCGCTTACTAAAGACCACTCTTTTGTTATAGATTAGTTCACATGGCAGAGATAAAGTATAGGGAAGTAAATAAATGGTCTAGACTGACCCAAATAACTCATTGGAAAATTTGGTAGGCCTAATGAGTTCTTCATGGGAGGAAAGAGCAGGAGTGGGAAAACCTTTTAAAAATTGGTTTGCTGTTTATTTTAATCTTTTAAAGACTTAGAGCTTCCTTGTCTATCTTTCAGATTTACCACTTTTTTAGAGCCTGGTATATGTTCTACAGGAAATCAAGACAGTAATTGCATTCTGAATTGCATGATGCAAGCTTTCATAGTGCTGCCAGCTCTCAGTCCCAGACACTTCAGTGTGCTGGAGGTGCCTTGTTGCTCTTGGGGTAAGCAATGTGCATGTGTGTCAATGTTTCATGTATAGTGAGGTGTTTCAGGCATCCACTGAAACAGGACAATTAGGTGAATTGTACCTGTGAATCTGGGAAGCTTTAGGAATTTGCCTCTCTAATGACCAATTCATTTTCGTCCTAATTGTAACAATAGCAGTGCTCAAATATATTCTCCGGCAGCTAAGAAAACCCTTTAGACTGGTATTCCATCATCAGCCTCCTACTGCTAAATCTTTAATAGCATTTGTAATCTCTTCTGTCATCAGATAGGCTTCCAATAATAATTTATCTTTACTCCTCCCCTTTGTACTTTGCTAGAAACAGGCAGAAATGTGAAGCACATACTTAACTACCAAAGGAAACCTGTACTAGCCCAAAGATACATTCTCAATAGGCTAAATAATCCCAAAATTAATACACAACATTAAAATGAAATAAAAATAAAAATTTAATTTTAGATAGAGGTGATAAAATTTAAAGAGGAAATTGATAGCAGAAAATTTCTTTTTATTTTTTAATCAAGTTTCACAGACTAGTCATCTCTTTTTTCCTAGCTCTGCAATGCTGGTTTGACATCTCCAGTACCTGCCCTAGTGTTATATTTTCTGTATGCAAAAGAAAATTATTCATTCTCCACTTAAATGACTTCTAGCTTAAACAAAAAGCAAATGAGAAAGAGGTTTGTGTTCTGTGAGAAATCTTCCTCTTGAAATGCTTGTCTGCGTAGGTGGATTACAAGTCTTCACCCAGCACAGTCACAAAGGTGAAACAGATGCATGGATCTCAAATAAGCAGTGGTGCCACATTTAGTATTGGTTAAAAGATCAGGAGAATAATAGATGGTGAGAGCAGTATTTTGAGTGAGAATGTAATTAACTTTGTGAACAAAAGCTGCAGAAAACTACCTGATCTCTTTGCACATGTTAGTCCTCATGCACATTTAGTGCAGGATTGCTGGACTCTTCAGAAGAATAGGAAGAGTGAGGTTTCAGTTTTGGTTTCTTTCCTCTTCTGTGTCTTAATGATGATGGGGAATACTGAGAAAAATATTGGGTATATTCAGTGAAGCCAGTAAAATTAGGAATGACCAAAGAAGGTTTAGTGATTTGGCCTAGAAGACCTGTTTATCCTAAAACTCTTTTTACTTCTTTCCCCCCAACCTGGTAGTGTAGACTAAAGTCAGGCCTGTGCTGGGTTGAATTAGTGACATGTTTAAAACACAAATATCTGTCTTGGATTTAACTGTTGATGACAGCAAAATCTAAAAAAACCCAGATATATTTCTGAGAGAAGATATCGCTGCCGTCTCTAATGAAAAGGACTGGCTCTATGTTCTTTGATTATTGACAGAGACTAGCAAGAGGTCATTGACCTTACATGCCTTTTACAGTAACGTAAACTTTTATTTTAAAAAAGTCAAACCTACAAGGTTGGTAAATAGCCATTTCATATTCAAAACCACGCAACTGCTTTATTGTTTTCATCGAAACTTAGAACTTCCCCGCCTATGAATTACTTTAGCAACTATAAAAAATACACATTAAAGATTGACAGCTTAGCTTTCTGAGTTTGACAGTTGCCTTGTGTAGGTGTCATGTTTCACTATATCTATCTTTAGTGTAATCTCATATTTGGTGCAATATATCACTTGTTTAGAGTGGCTAAATCTTTCCTTTCAGTTCCTCTTGTTTAAAATCTGCCTGTCATCTCTGGGGCATCTAAGCTTATAACTAATCCTGGTTATCTGGACAATTCCACATTGTAATGGGAAACATTTCCCAAGGGGACTGGCAATTAGAGAAGCACGAACCTCACAAGATAGGGCAGTTTGGTTCTGATAAGCATCCAAAGTGTAGACACTTATCTGAACCTCTCTTTGGTCTTTAAAACTTGTTAAATCAGATTTTCTTTAAAGATATCCATGTTCTGTGGGGTTATTAGGATGGAAATATCAGAATATTATTGTTTGTAATTCCATAAAGTTTTATTCTTGAGGGCTGTAGTTGTTTCAGGACTGGGATTGGATTCTATGGACTATTTATTAAACAAAGCCTTGAATTGAATGACACAAAATTTGAGTTCTCTGCTAGATAACTACTTTATGATGCTTCTGCTAGGGCAGACTATATAGGAAATAGCCCCAAGAGCACATATGGACTCTGAAAAATATTGTAGGGTTTTTGTTGTATCACGGAATCACAGAATGGCTGTGTTTGGAAGGGACCTTTAGAGATCATCCATTCCAACCCCCCTGCTGAAGCAGGGTCACCTAAAGCAGGCTGCCCAGGACCATGTCCAGATGGCTTTTGAATATCTCTAAGGAGACTTCACACCCTCTCTGGGCAACCTCTTCTAGTGTTCAGTCATCCTCACAGTAAAAAAGATTTTCCTTATATTCAGACAGAAGTTCCTGTGTTTCAGTTTGCGTCTCTTGTCCTGTCACTGGATACCACTGAGAAGAGTACTGGTGCATGGTGTTATTCCTCCCCAGGAGCAGGACTTTGCACTTCCCATTATTGAACTTCATGAGGTTCCTCTCTGCCCATTTCTCCAGCCTGTCGAGTTCTCTCTGAATGGCAGCACAACCATCTGGTGTATCAACCGCTTCTCCCAGTTTTCTGTCATGAGCAAACTTTCTGTGGGTGCACTCGGTCCCATCATCCAGGTCATTGATAAATAAGTTGAACAGTATTGGACCCACTATTGACCTCTGAGGTACACCGCTAGTTATTGGCCTTCAGCTAGACTTTGCACCACTGATTGCAACCCTAATTCTATATTAACCTTATATTCTTTTCTTCTATTTCAAACAGTTTTGTCTTCTGTTCTATCCCTCCACAAATGAATACAGTTCAAAATTTGGAATTGCTCTTTGTTCTCTTATCTTCCTGAAATGGTAGAAATACAACTGCAAATTGGTATGAAAATTCTTCCAGAAAACTTATTCTCTCAATATATTCAACACTTTCTTGCTCTGGTCAACTTATAAGTATTTAAAAATTATCTTCCAAGTTTTCTACTTTCTGTCCCAGTCAAAACAGGAAGTGAAAAATGTATAGAGGGGAAACACAATCTATTTACTTTTTTTTCCCCTTCTTTTATATTAAACCTCAGCAACAGATGGATTTCCTGTGAAGAAAATGCAAAAGATTGAATTGCTATGCATTTGCCTATCACTATGCAGAACTTTTCCAGGGGCTGACAGTTCTCCACTGCTACTCTATATTTTGCCTTGAGAAGTTTATTGATCTTTTGGGACTCAAAGGCAATTTTGGAGTCTTTAGTACATAAATTTCCTTCATCTTGTGTTTGATGATCAAGCTAGTATTAGCTATTGCTCTTCTGTGTAAAGAAGCATAGGACCAGATAATGCCCTAACATAAACATATACTGAAGAATTGCATACACAGGGAAATAGAACTTTATTTCTATACTGGAAATTTTGGTGTTTAATCACTCACTTGAAATGTTTATAAATTAAAAACAAATAAGCCAAAACCTAAGTAAAATGGGACTATATCACTCTGGAGTGGATCCTCTTATGTCCTCTTCTGTCTTAGTCAAAATATACTGCAAAAAGTACAGAACTTGCTTTCACGATACCAGTTACTCATCCTTAGTCCTATCAAGTGATAGCATGAGAATAATCACACCATAAAGCTCCATGTTAGAGATGCACACAGACTATACCTGTAGTTACCTCTCCATGTGCATCATCATTCTCCTCTGGCTTTACTTTTGGGGTAAAACACTAGTAAGTGGTTCCTGTGTTTAGGAACATTTAGCTCTGATATAGATTTGGGATAGGGCCAAGCACATACTTACATGTACAAACTCAGAAACATCTCTGCAAGCTGGAAGTTGCTTATCCACTGTGATTCAGATAGTTTCATCCCTATTAGCTCCAATTTCAGCAATAATTAGGTGCCCATTGCTCTGTCTGGCCTGAAAAAATTTTCTTTAAAGGCAAGACTTGAACTATAGCTTATGCTAACACTGTCAGTATGAAAAGCTTGTAGACTCCCTTTGAAATTTGTCAGACAGTCTTTTTCCAGAGGGTCACAGGCATTGTACAAGGGGCAAATTTTAAAAGCACCATATTGCACTTAAATGGTACTGTATTTATTTACTACTTTCTCATTTTCTTTATATTGTGTTAATTTTGTGAATGTAAGAATTACAATTGATTCACAGATAACATTAGATATCTTTAGTTGAAAATTTTCTTATAAGAAGCAGTTTCTGGAATCTTTAGAAAGATAAATGAATTTGCTATTATTGTAACATGTCTGAGGAATAATCTAAGCTTCTTTGTACAAACACTATTTTCGTCTGAATTTTCTTTTCAATAATGAATTCATTATCACACTGAAAATGTTTCTTTTCATTTTGGAGCTATATTTTCTCTTACTTCTACAAATCCAGCTTCTGGGTTTTAGCCATTATTCTCATATAATTTATTCCCTTATACTTTTGCAGTTCATATGGCTAGTTCATATTTTGGTAGTTTTCCTGATGTTGATATTGCTGAAGGAACCCAAAATAAATTTTTTTTTTCAAAATAAGGCTTGTCTTAAGATTACAAATTACAGTAGTTATATGAAGGCATATTAGTTCGATTATGTTTGAATGTTTGTAAGCTTATATTTATATGAGATCATTGTATACAATTATGACTTTTGCTTAAAGAACTTATACAAATTCCATTAGCCAAAGCTTTCAAATAATTGTAGACTGATTACAGATTTTAAAAATTTGTATTCTAGCAGGTATGGTTCCATCAAATGTTTGTGTTTTATAAATGCTGGCTCCATACTAGACTGGTTTATCTAAGCTGAGATGATCAGCAAAGATGTTAACTCTTCCTCCTTGTGTTTTCAAAGGCAATACTTAATTCCTGAGATCTGGGAATGCTCCTGGAGGTAGACACCACATGCACATCTCCTCAGTTCTTGACAGAGGGAGAATTACATACCCAGCATTTTCCATTTGCCCCTATATCCTGATGTCTGTGCCATTTCTTTTTTTATCTACAGCCTGAATCCAAAGGGCTAACACAAATGACTGTTTGCATAACCAGTCCATGATAGACACAGCAAAATGTGACTTGATATAGTTRCCTTAAGATAGGTGCCTAGTACCATTTGAGAGTTTCTTGGATACCAGACTGGCAGCTAAGACGCGGAGCCTGCTGGTGACCCTTACCCTTCTGCAGTGGCAGCTGGAGGCCAGGTAGGACATTCTGTGAATCCTGTGTGGACAAATGATTTGATCCGTCTGTCGCAGAGGAATTTTCTCTGACACTTGAATGTGACGAGGCACAATTAATAAATTCATTGGAGTTCTCTGATGACATTCCAAGAAGCCTAGCTGTTGCTGAACAGCAGAGGTAGGGAAAGTCAGCTTATACTGTTTAATGGCTTTGTGTATCAGTTCAAATGACACAAATTCACTTTGTCACTTTTTACTATTTGATAATTAATAGAGTTTAGAACTTCCATCTAAAATTATAGTTATCCACAAGAAGTGCCTATAAAATCAATTACTATTTGTGTATGTATCCAGAGGCAAATTTTGGCTTTAATAATTTAGTCTCCAATACACTTCTGAGACAGGTAGCAAGTCTTATTATTCCCAGACAGCACTGGGGGAATATGAGACAGAGACAGGTTTAGTGAATTGCCCAAGGCTACACTGCAGGTATTGGGCCCGTGATCAGCATTCAGCTCCTCCTGGTCTCCAGTTTATCTTTTCAGATACTGCTGATGCCTTTCTTAAAAAGGGGGGATCCATCTGTCTTCCTAGTAAGAGGATCAGCAAAGAAAAGCTTTACCTGCTTTGGTATTTTCTGATTCTATATGCCTCTAATAATTTTAATCCTGAAACATTCAAAGACTTGTTTCCAAATGTGGTCTAAATGTGATTAATCTGTGTGCAGAGTATTCTAAAAATTCCCAGGGAATTTGGGCTGGAACTTGTGTTTCTTCAGTCCAAACCAAGGACAGTCTACTTAAAAAGCTTTCAGATACAGGGAGCTGTACAGGTAAATAATTGCCCTTTATAGGAAACAGAGCATAGTGTGCATTTTATGAAAGTTTTTTTTTTTTTGCCTGTGATGGAATAATGTACCTGTCTTAAGACAGTTTTTATATTCTTAGCAGCAATAATCAGTTCCAGGGGACAGCCAATGGTATATGTGGGTGACATGGTACTTGCTCATTAGGATTCAAGCCTATACCAACACTGTAGCATTAAGTCAGATTCCTTTTTTTATCAGAAGAGAGGATAACACCGATCTTGTGCTATGTATTCCATATCAGATAGCAAGGAATCTTTTTTTAACTGATGATCCAAAATATCTATCAGATTTTTAGATCAGATCAGTATGTTACCTGGAGCCCAAAACAGAGCATGTTGGCTGAAATCTGTAGCTTGTATGCTGAAAAAGAAATCACTTGGCTCTTTTGCTATAATTTCCAGTAGTTTGGGGATATGACATATATATTTTATTCATTTTACAAAATAAGAAAAAAATCCATTGTCATCATGGCTTTCAAAAATATGGTTTTTAATGTTTCTGTACATACCCTGTTTTGGAGGTTTTTAAATCTGTCATTTAATAACAAATAAAATGCTGCAATTCTTAGATGTAAGTAACAGGTGAAAGCTGATTCCATTTGATATGAGAATTGGATATACTGAAGAATAAAAATAAATTATGTCTTGGAATATTAATATTTTAATAAATGATCTTTTCCATTCCAAGAACGATACTACTTATTTTTGTATCTTGTAATCAGCCTCAGGAGTTTATTTTGCGTTGGCAAAGAGATTTCTTTTTTAGCTTGTAGCCTTGTGCTTTCTTGTTTTTTTTTTTTTCATCCAACTGCTTTATTTATCCCATTCTGCTCTCCATCTTTTATTCTCTTATGCATACTCGCGCTTTCTGATCCCCTGCCTTGTATTTCATTTTCTGAGTTCTTATCCCAGCAGATTTCTTTTCAAAATACAGGCATAGCTCTGAGAAAATGGCTTGGGAAGTAGGATCCCTGGGGAGAAGGCCTCAGAAAACGAAATAGCTCAGCTTAAACATAACAATGAGCCGGTCACAGAACTGGGATGAATGCAGTTAAATGTGCTGGTTTTGTTTTGTTTGTTTCTTGAATAGCAGTTCTAATTTCCCTGTACTAAGTAACCATACTTTCAGCATATCTAAAAGTAAAAAGCATTTTTAAAGTGGAGTAATATGAGAAAGTTGTTTGAACATTAGGTTAGTTAAAGTTTTCATTTCACTCAAGACTAAAGATCAATTAACTGGTCTTTTTGGCTGTATTTCAACAAACTTTGCACAAAAAAAATCAAGTCCTAGGGTATTAAAACAGCATACATTATCAGAAAGATTATGGATGACAGCTGGGCTGATAGAGGATAGCTGAAGAAAAACAAGATTTGCTAGCTGGGAAGATTATTACTGAGGGCCTCACAGCGGTGAGATGGCAAAATCAAATACAGATTGTGCCTTTAGCTATTGGCATTGTAATTCACATGACTGTGAAATCCCCATACACAACCTGATGGTTCCTTATATCTTTTTTTCCACTCTGTATATTAAGGATAAATTAGATTTTGCTTTCCATGTTGTACGTTTCCACTTAGTCATTGCTTGATAGAAGATGATTCAAATGGAATAATGATGTGATTTTATCCAAACTGTGCTGCTTTATCTGCACTAGCTCTTAATAATGTCAAGATTTTAAAAATACATATATGTAATATTTGCCTTATTTTACCAACCACCTGTAATAAATTATTTCTTTTCCAAAATCTAATATACAAACCTCTGTGTGTATAGTATACAGCCACTAATAGCCAAATTCTGTGGTATAACTTCAGAGACTTAGATAGGATTGCACATACTATAAATTAGAAAGGAAGCTGACTTTTAGTGGCTTCCTCTGTCAGGACAGCATTGAAACAAGAGCTATTTCTGTTAGTGTAGTAACAAAGCATTTTTCCAAAGGATAGTGAGTGACAGCAATACACTAATTAGATTTATGTGTAACACTTGACGGTCAACATTAGTGAAGAGAGATAGGGAAAGCCTTCCATTTAATGCATGCCAATATTCAATAAGGTAACATAAGCCAGGTGAGAGAAACACCTCTCAAAATGAAACGATGTGCATCTCATCTTTTCACTTACATTATGCAGATTTGGAAAGAAAAAAAAATAGCAGAGAAAAGAAATAATTCTCAACATAGCGTGGTATTCATCACATGGTTCAGATAAGGTCGTGCACATAATTATAGAGATAGGGCATTCACACAGATATCAGCTGGGAATATGCATACATTTAGATAAGAATCATAATATTCTGTATCTAATCTTACATACATACGTAATTTTGATAGTTTGTTAACAGACCTTCCTGAAAAGATATTGAAAAAGCTGAAGGTAAGTGACTTTAGGCTCCTATGCTCTTATAGTCTATTTTATGCCTTCTGGCATATTTGCTGAAAGTCAGTTGCCCTTGAGATACAACCATGAGACGGGGATGACTGGTGACACACATTTAATAGAATTTGATTTCTAGCCACTTTTGTTCAGACTATCAGACCAAGGGTCCAACAGTAAGAACGTGCAGCTAGAGAACACTAATACTGTTGCATTTTTACATGAACCAATCAAAAAGTTTTTTTGTTTTGTTTTGATGCAAAGTGCTTATGTTTACAAAGAAACCTTTAAAATTATTTTGTACTAAGCTATATTTCAAAAAAACCTTGTATGCAGGGTTTCTGCACTAATGGAAGGAATGTTGATTAAAACTGTTCTGTAACATCTTGAATGCATCTCTAGAATTACCTAAGAGCATATCTCATTCCTTTTTATAAGATGTGTATGAATACTTTCACTAGCATTTTTTCTTTTCTACTTTTAGCTTCCTTTTCTCAGCTGTCTTCTTTTTTCCCTTTATATTTCCAGTACCATTAATATTCTAAGTTGTTTTTCTGTTTCCCATGTACTTATCATGGCTAAAGTACAGATGCGGATTTTATTTCCTGCTTGAAATAATTTATTGCATAATTTTGTATTCAGTTAATGGATTTTCAGCTAAATCTACTGTATTGTTTTTAACATTACAAAATTCATAAAGATGATTTATAAAAGTTCACTTTATTTGATGCAGAATGAAAAGCTACTTGTTTCATTCATATGAGGTAGCCAGGAGAGGCTGGAAGGAAAGCATTCTTATAACAGCAAAAGTGTCTCTGATTATTCAGCTGTAGAAGGAAACAGTAATTGACATTTACTCACTCTGATATTGAGACAAAATCACTACTTTCATCATATCTCTTTTGCACAGTATTTAAACTATAAGTGGAAATTGCTTTTGACAAATTGCAAGCAACTCAGCAAATATATTAATAGTAATATATGTGAATCATATATAGTATAATTTATGCCAAGTTTGCTGAAATTTTATCTGATCATCACTCTCTGAAAGTACAGAATAATATATTGACCTCCCTGAGTTAAAAACTTTAAATACAGCTTATCTGGCACTTTACTTTTTCATTATGAAATAAGCAGCTGTGTTAACTGCTTACCAAAGATTCATAATGTATTGTTGTTCTACTTTAGTCAGCTCTTGAGTAGAAATAATTCCAAAACACAACCTCAGATGCAAACAGTCTCACACTGTCAGTACTTCATAATTCTGTTGTGTAAACAGACTTTCACCTGTGTAATAGATGAAACCAACACCAAAATACTCGCACAATAYGGGAGTTTGAACATTGTGGATTTCAATCCAAATGTACCTTCAGTATGCTCGTTGATGAATTGACTGAGTTACAGAAATATTTTTCTCTTTACGTGTGTCTCTTGGTTCTCTGAGACTTTTACAGTATGGAAACACTTCCATGGAAAACAGCATCACAGCTACAGAAAAATGACTTTATGTACATAATATTCAATTTAATCTAATATTTAGAAGCTGGTGAAATATTTTTAAAGGTTTTTGTTCCAAAACGAGAAACAATCCAAATATTTCTCTGGAAAAATTGTTCACAACTTTATGCTTTTTATATATGTAAAGCAAAGCAAATTCTGTCTCCGTTGAATTCCCCTTTCAACACCATAACAGTGGGTTTCAGTGACAGTGTATTAAATTTGACATTTCGTAGTTCTTGCACTATGAGAAATAGTGAATAACCATTCCTATTCATTTTATCCATGACTTTCATGATTCCAGAGACTTCTGTCATATTCACCCTTTTATTTCCCTCTTTTGAAACCTAGTGTTACAGTGTTGAAAAAATTATTTGGATCATTCCTCATTTTGGAACAAAAACCTTTAAAAATATTCCACCAGCTTCTAAATATTAGATTAAATTGAATATTATGTACATAAGGCAGTTTTTCTGTAGCTGTGACACTGTTTTCCATGGAGGTGTTGCCATGCTGTAACCTTTCGATAATTCTGATAATCTCATTGCCCAACACAGGCTGTAACTGGTGACTTCTCCCTAGAGCTCAGATGAGCACTACTAGTTTTGTACCTGGGGTACAAAGTGGTACCCAGTGGCAAGCCAACACATTGTCTTCACTGGAATCAGAAAGCTTATATATCTTGGTCCTTGATAAGACAATCCCCTGGTACTATAGCTGGTTTATCAGACAGGTTCCTCTCTGTGATGGAATTTTTTTTGCACAAGAGCTTACATGATCATCATTTGGGAGACAGGGAAGGAAGAGTAGTAGAAAAATGTCTCATCAATAGCAACACTTCCACCTATTTTTTTTCTTTTTAGAACACAAGGTCTGCTTACCTGGAGGTGACACTGCCCTCTGACTCATTTCTGCATCTTGTATAATATATCTCTATCCCCTTGAGTTTCTTCAGGTTACACTGTCTGGTCTTAAGAGACAAATGATATGTAAATAAATAATAAAGCTTTTTTCTCTAGAGATATGGTTTTTTTTTAATCCAGTTACTGAATACACTTAGAATAATGCTCTTTGCAAAAGTATTTGTAGTCCCCTCTCTCAGAGATGCCATATGAGATGTGTCCCTTAAATTCAGGTCAATGCAGATTTAGGTTAGATTGCCAAAGGAGCTTGATATTTAAAATACATACCTTCTACCAGGGACCAGTGTATTCTGTGGACAGAAAACATAACGTTTGGATAGAGTTAACTTCAATTTCAAAAGACCCTGGGTTTTCTCCTGCAGTCTTCCAACCCTTTCTCTTCCCCCAACCCACAGGCTGAACTAACAAATTAATCTAGGGTCTGGTGTAGAAGCTTATTTATTTCACTTTAAAATGTGGTCACTTTACAAAAAAAAAAGGTAAAAGGAGATTGTGATTCTTTAATACAAATATCAAAAATGATTTACAACTCCCATGAAGTTCCAAATAGCAGTTTTCACTTTGGTTTGCTCAAAAACAACTCTTCCACAACATCCGTGAGGAGTAAGTCACTTCTGTTTCATGTAGGAATAAAATCACATACACGTGGGTCACGATTATCTCACTGTGGATCAAAGCCATGTTTTAATGCAGCAAAGAGGACTGAATGGTGCTTACTTACAGCATTTGCTGCCAGTATTTCTAAAACAATTTCTGTCAACTTCACCACTTCAGAAAATAGCTGACATTCAGTTTGGCTGAATAAACAGAGATATTTCTGAATGGACTTCAGTGTTCTTTCTGAAATATGAGAGTTAGCTTGCAGCAGATGAAGCTAAGTAATCAGTTAATCATGGCTGAAATTGGAACTGTAGACTGAAGCATGTCATGAACATACATTTCTTTTATGTTTGGTGGTGTTAAGAAAGTTTCTCAAGATTTTCAATCAAATAGCAGCCTTTCTTTCAAGATCTGGATTGATTATTGGGCACTGTAAATTCAATTATTTTGAAATAGATGTCCTTAATGGATGCCTTTACTGAACTTGAATGGCTGGTATCACCTGTCTCTATTCTTTTTGGAAGCCCTGACATTTTGGCTATTCTCATCTTTCAGCCTGTTGGGTGGATTTGTTTCACAGAGCAGATTCAAGCTTTCAATTGATTAGATAGATTGATGTGAATGGAACAGCATTTTCATAAAAGATTGGACTTCTCTTGATGAAACTTGCCCTTGAAAGATTGTTAAATCAATCATTTACAGTGAAAAAGTTAAACTGTTCCATTTGAATTGCCATGCCATCAATAAAAGGGACCATTTCAGAATCATTTTCCCTTGCAACAAATATTTATTGCCCTCTTTGTAAGATAGTTCTCTGAAACTGAAGCAAGTCTTCTTGTTCAAAAAAGTTTAATTTGAGCACCAGTATCTTGAAAAGATATTGGTGTTTGTGCACTTACCACTTGATTTTTTTGTATTTTGGAATATAAAATGATTTTTTTATGTTAAAATTTCATTGTACAAATAATTACAAGAGTTCTTGAGGGACAGTTTTACTTCTAATAGCAGCATAATATAGTATATATTAAAAACTGTTGTCTCTTATTGCATTCAGTTTGCTCTATGCCTACTCTATTAGTGAAATTTTCATTCTTTGTTTACAAGAGCTGTTGATTCACAGATCTAAACCCAGTAACACTTTTAATTGTTGATTCTAATGCCTCTGACTTATTGTACACTCCTTAGGAACTCTTCATGAAGATCCGCATCATTATCATCCATTTATCACAGACTTAAAATGTGGTTTCTGTTGGTTTTGAATTTTTTTTGTCCAGTTGACTGTAATTTCTGGAAAATGGTTTACAATGTTCTCAGAAGTACATCTGCAATTTTAAAAGCCAGGGTTTCCATGAAATCTTTTTAGAAAACCTTTCTTCTGAATTTGTCACTTTTCCAGACATTTTGAAATATTGGGATCATGTTCTGCCAGCAAGCCAAGTTATTGAATAAAGTGACTGTCATCCTCTGTGGTTAACAATCTGTCTTCAGCTCTTTTGGCTTAGTGGCATCAGAGAGTGAGCCCTTGTCTGGCAAGAGAATGTATGTTAGTATTTTCATTAGGACTCTACTGTTTGTTCTTTCTTCTGAGAGTACTGAAAACATTGTGTGCCTCCAGCATTCCTTGTGCTATTTTGAAAAATGGGAACAGCTCATGGTGACCTTAACAAGAACCTAAAACTCCACATAATGAAGGTCCTTGGTCACTATGGGCTCCTTGGATAAAAACAAGGCCAGCAGAAGACCCAAAGTAAAAAGGAAACTGAGGCAAAGTAACCATAGTATTTCACACAGGCTGAAACAGCCAGAAAACAGCAGACTAATGTGCCAGGAGACCTCTTTCCTTTTCATCCTGTTGTGAGCTTCCCTGGATGGCATTATGTAGTGTCTTAGCCGAGGAGGAAAAGAAAGTTAATCTTGAATCCTCCCCTGCAACATGGTTGTATGCCATCTTGTTCTTAATGCTTTTTCTGCGTGGTTCATACATAATAAAAAGGATTGTCTGGCACCGGTTAGGTTTTATGATCAAAGAATTCACATAGCATTTGCCTCCTGGCTTCCTATCATGTTCCAGCGTGTTCTAGTGGAGTACAGCCAAATACTACTGGTTTTCAGGCTGTTCACTCTCTCCCTCATTTTGATGCAAAAATCAAGTCAGGGCTTAAAGAACAACATATCAGTGTTCTGCCTTGCAGCTGGAATTTGCAGCCTATGTATTGAAGGCAAACAGAAGAGTTGTTGGATGGGGAACTCCCTTTCAAATATTTCTGTGGAGAAGAATAAACCAAATCAAATGTATTTTATTTATTCCTTAAAATTACAGTATGATAAATTCTGCAAAATCTCAGTCATCTAAGATACTGCAATCCATGGTCCCATCCATTCAGCTTCTTATCTATTGTCCAGACTGGTATCAATCTTCCTAGAACATTACTTTGAGGGTTAAGCCTTACTGCATAGYCCCAAGGCTAAATGTAGGTGCCTGTGGGGTGAAAGAGGGAATGTGACTGGGGCAATGCTCAGATGATCACAGATTCCAGGAGGAAAAAATGATGAGTGCATGGTGGTCCACTGCAGAAGCGCAGGAGCCACTTGTGCAAAGCCAGGAATGTCCAAATGCAGACTGAGCACACCGGAGTGAGTCAGACTCAGGCATGGAAGTTTATATGGAGATCTGGGAAGAACTGGTGCCAGGGCTGCAGAACATTTATGTGGGGTTGTGTAAGCACAAAAAAACGTATTATCCTAGCAATTTTAATGAAATGACTCTTTTTTCCTGTCTTGATTCCTACAGCAATTCTTAAAATTTATAAACACTTTGGATTAAGAAATGAAAATGCTAGTGTTTGCTGCTTATGCCTGGCTGTGGCATGCTTTTAGTGGTCAGCAAGGTCATGGAGTGTACCCCACTATTTGCTATCACAGAACTTTTACTTTGCTGTATCTCATTACTTGTGCTGCCTGATTATAATGCGTTTCCTACAAATCTATCCATTACTTCCTCTTAGTGCCCCTTAAAGTTGTACCCTGACAGTTTGACTTTCCTCTTGTGGGGTTTACTAGAGCTAGCATATGTCCTGTGGCCTCCTTGTCAATTATTCCTCTGACAGAGTTTCCTCACAATTAAAGCCTCAGCCCTTTTTTATAGTTTCCATAAATGGACTCACCAGAATTCTCCTGCTGGTTAGGGGCAGATGCATGGACAGCACCACAAAACTTTGCCTCTAGAGTTCATCTCCATATACAGCCTCCTGATTCTGTTGTATGTTGGACAGCAAAAAGAATCCCTCAGAGGAGTCTGTGGGAGACTTGGTGCCAGATTGCTGGCTGTTCCTTCTTCAGAATAAGAGTTGGGATCACAGAGGGAATGGCACATTATTGTGGAGCTCAATCATTGTCTTCAAGGCATAAATCTTGATAAGTTGATGATATCAGCTCATTTATCTGAAAGAATGTTAAGATAAGGAATCCTATATGGAAGTAAGTAGTTATTTAAACTGATATTTGCAGTGATCCTTTTTGTTGTTGTTTTCTTTTTTTCTTTACCAAGCCTTGGTCTTTTCCTGAACTAGACCTTAATGGTGCTGCAGGAAGGTTTAGCTAGCAATGTAGTTTTAAGCTTTGGCAAAAGATACGATTGTCCTGTGTGCTTCATACAGCGCATTTACAGCTTCCAGACATAACTTCCAGAAAGCTACTCTATTTATGAGATGAAGTGCTTTATAGCCCACTAATGTCAACATCTTTATGATGAGAAGTCAAGGGCCTGAAATGGCTTGGCACTGGTATAAGAAAGGGAGTGGAAAGAAAAAGGTGCAAGACCAATGGGGATAAGGTAGCAAGTTTGAATCAAGCCTGCTCAGTCATGTCCATAATGTCTGTAGGGTCTGAGGATCAAGCTAAATCCTCCTTTCTTCTCTTCTTCTCCTTCCTGATTACTCCAGGAAGTACAGACAGAGAACACAAGCATGAATTTGGAAGAATGGGGAGAGGTATGTACATGGTAATATCAATATATCATTAGGGTCCTAAATGCTTTGGTATGTGGACTTCAGGTCATTAGCAAACTATGGGACTTGGAAGAGAAGAATTTTCAGAAATTTAGATACCTAGGGATACAAAAAAAAGCACATAATGAGATTAAAAAGCAACAGTAATAACTTAAATGGTTTACATATCTAATAACCACTGAAATCCATAAGAGTTAAGTCTGATTTCCTGAAAGGTATTGTGGATTACTGAAAAAAGTTTTAGACTGGATTTAGGCACCAAAATCCTTAATCTGAAAGGACCTTGCTCCAGCAGAACTCACAAGACTTGTAAATTTATTCAATGCCTACTTTTGGATCCTAAAAGTTCTCTTGGGGACACTAACTCACCCCAGTGACTGTGTATCTAACGTATGTGCCTCATATACTTTCTTTAGATTTTTCATGCATGGAGATGAATATTTCATTTATTATAGCATATAGATTGTAGGAGTTTAGAGTGCTTTTTTTGAGTTCTGCTTTACATTATTTCTTTTGAAAATCTTACTGCACTGATCTGCATTTTTATGCTTGAAGTTACCTTTAGAAATCTGTCTCTAGTTGCATAAGTCACTTTTGGTAGTATAATTTTGCCTAAGTACCTTTGTCAAAGTACCTTAAAATATTTTGGCAGAGGTTTTCAGAAGAATCTAAACAAGTCAGTCAGAGTTGGTCACTTAATTCTCCTGAGTGTCTTGTAAAATCCTATCAGGTTTTACATGATAAAACTTAGCTTTATATTTCATCCATCCACTTCCCTGCTGACTACTTATCTGACTTCTTCCTTTGCCACCGTTGTGTTTACAAATTCTGATGCCATTCTGCAGGGGCATTTTTATCCATGAACAACACATGGAAGCAACATGAAGACATTAATGTGTTTTATTTTTCTTTAAGTGTGAGTGCCCCTCTGGGAGCTGCAAACTAGCATTGAAGTGTTACTGTATCACTGTATTTGCAGAGCAAGTTGCTCCTTGTCTGAAAGCCAACTGCTCTGAAGTAAACATTGTTCTTTGGAAAAGAACAGGAAGGGAAAAAAAGTAAGATTCTGCTATAGTAACCTGAGGGGAAAATAGCTTTTCTTAATATAAACCTTGTTGATAACATGAAAAATGTGAAACTTTGAGTGCCATGCTACAGATTCTGTTTTTTTCTGTTTTTTGATAAGTACAGATTCTGTTTTTTGATAACTGCACTTTTGGCAATGAAGTTTCAGTTAAAGAACACTAAAGCTTTGATTTGGACCTCTGCTTTTCTCTACAGATTTAATCTGTGTACAGTGAAAGAGTTTCACTGACATTTGTAGCAGCAGTCCTGAGATTGATGTCACCGCCCATTCTTATACAGGAGAGCATTTGGAGCTCCCATCAGCTTTCTACAGTATGTCTGCTCTCTTGACATTTAATATCCCTTAAGCCTGATATGGTCTGATAACTTCAACAAGCCATGTGCTTTTTGGGGAAATAAAGAATTATGTTATCTCTGCTTCTCCATTAAGATTGCCACTATCTACGTTCACAGTGATTAGGTCGCCCCTTTTTAATTTTTTATATATGTTGATATATATATAAAATATATAAAAATATATAATTAATGTCTATATCTATACATATATATAAAAATATATTTATAGTTGTATATTAGAAAAAAAGGATCAGCATAATGTCATACATAGGTAAATACATCCTGCTGAAAATGTTGAATGCAGATGGATTAAAATGCGTTAGATGAAAGCATGCATCTCTGAATTTTGGGGTATTGGATTCAGTTCTGTGGGCCTGATCCTTCTCCTGCTGATGGCTTGGGGCACTTTACATCTGGAACAGAGACACAGATCATACCTATATTCCATCTGATTTGTAATTCTTTCTGCCATGGTGGCCAGCACCAGATGTTTCTGAGGAGATGTTAAAGCAAGCTACCCACAGAGACTGTTTCTTCCTAATCACAGACACTGAGTGCTTGGCTTATGCTCTGAAACAGAAGGAATTGTCACTTGGGCATTCCAGTATCTGGCTTTTTCACAGCTTTCAGAAGAGCCTTGAGGGCTTTGGATGGCTGACTGATCTGTTCTGAAAGATGCCAGACATCAGCTTAGGTCTTGGCTAGTAATGAGATATTAGTGCATAAAGGCTGTTTAAAGTACAGTCACTACTGCAACTAGTGACACTAAACTGAGCTTAGCCAAACCAAATAGGAAAAATAAACCATGAGTTTGCTACTGTCTGAAATTATCACTGGAGTAGCTAAGGGCACTGTAAGTGCAAAATGATGATTCTTTGCAACATTGCTCCTTCTAAGTAAATGCTGTAAGACAGAAGTGCAGTAGATAACATCTGTCCCATTCCTCCCAGACAAGGAGAAAGCTCAAGAGGGTCTGCAGTCTACCTAACCTGTTAACCCCCTAAAAGCAAAGGGAACTAAATATACATTTCATCAGAGTTGCTTCATTTGATCTGTAGATATAAAGCAGTGTATTTGCAAAAAAAGGTACTATAAAATGTGATTCCTAACTGGCTTTTGAATACATGCATGTCCATTTTGATAACATATAATACAATTAATAATTAAAAAAAAACATATCTCTTGTCTAGTGGTCATTCTAATAGTAGCTGGAGGGAGAAAAAGGGTTATTTTGCTGATATAACATGGTGTTCCATATCCAATGCAGTTAAAGTAGATGAAGACAAAGAATCTTATATCAGTTTAAACTTTGTTGACTTCATGTGTAAATTTTCTATGACTTTCCACTCCGTTTTATAACTCAAGTGCAGACTCATGCATAGTACAGTTTTGTGTGCTTATAGTAATAGAGCATGACAGATATCATGCTGTATAGGATATCTAATCTAATTGTTTGCTGTTCATGAACCAACAGTTAGAAGCACTCCAGGCACCATTTTAATGTCCTTATCACATTATACATTGCACTGACAGCGAAGTAATGTGTCAGTGTTACACAAAGTGTTACCAAGGTGCTGAATGCTGTACAAATGCCTGTAAATAAATAATGAATATATAAAGTAAATAAGAATAACTGAGCTGCAGCCCCAAGCAAAAGGCTTAAATTGAAGTTAATCTTCAATCCAAATCTTGGCAATCTTCTACTCCTGCCTCCACACAGAGAATAGCAAATTAATATATATTCCAAAATCTTTCTCTCACCCACTCCCTTTAGGTGTTGACATTTACATGCAGGTGTAGACAAACACACAAATATTGTTTACAGTACTAATTTATCTGGTAGTCTTTAAAACTGAACTTTTAAGAAGCTTACTATACAGGGAGGTGAGAAAGAAAATGGGATTTGATTTTATTATATTAATTTTCTTCAGTAAAGTAAACAGGTCACTACAAAGTTGCAGTGCTTTTTATTCTAATGTGCCTGTATAGAATGTGGACTGTAAAAATCATTTTGATTGTGCTTTGAGAGTTCAGCATGACCTTATGGGTCACTGAATTCATTTCACTAACTCATCACAAACTACAATGACAGCAAAGTCAGCTACTGTGCCACCTTCATCCAAAGTAAATAACATGGAGAAGTTAAACAGATGTTTTGCGTTCCCTGCAATGCTTCAAAAAACAGCTTCATACTTACTGGCCCTTTTGTGAGCTTTGAGAGGATCTTTATCTACCATTCACTATTCAGATACATTTAGATCATTATTATTGAATTACAATTAGACTTTATATTCTCCTGATCTGAATTTGAAGTTTTCCCAAGAGTTCCCTGTCAGCTCCCTGTCAGGTGGGAGCTGCTCACCTTGTTTTTAAAGCCATTGAGCTGAGGTACATTTAGTATGATCCTGTGTGGTGKGTTTGGGTTAAATTTTTGATTTCTTTTGCCTCCCCATCTCTACTTCTGCTACAAAGAGCCCGATTACTTGTGTTTGATACAAGTGAAGTGGAATTCATACTGAAGCAACTGCTGTCTGCACAGAGTCCATTGCTTGACTCCAGAAGCAATAATAGTGATTGACTTATAATCTGGCATTAGTGTGCTGGGTCCCTCTGCATCAGCTTAGGGCTTTCTGCAAGCAGCTCACTGAAGACTAAATGTGAATAAAACAACATTGAATAGCAGAAAGAGAAATCAGTTTGTTTTCCTTCAGCAAGACTACTCATTTCTCTCATATGCTTTTTAAAAATATTTCATGTTAATACTGCATTTTCTTTTGAACTCCATGAAATCTTGTATTTATATATAAAAACCATAAAAGTAATGCAACTGATTTTAATGAGTCTTGTCATGTGAACAAAAGTAGTAATGTGTTTGATACTGCTCTCTGATCCTTTCTGTCTAATGRTAGAGACTCAGCTTGAAAGGGTAGATCATAGAGCTTGTCAGTAAACACAGGTTAAAACTTCAAATCTATTACTGGTCCATTTTGTGAAACTAGGTATCACATTTAAACTGTCTTTGCCTTTACTTCTGCTTTACAATATCAATGGAGGCACTAAGAATTTTGAGGAGTTACTGCTGGCTTTTGGATGCCTTAGATAAGATTTTCCCAAGGTTTGTAGTTTTAAAATTATACTGACCTTATCTCAAATTCTTTCTAAACAGAATTTCAAGAATTAATGCCAAACCTGAGGTTTGCACTTCTTCCTTCTGCAGTGTGTTTATTTGCACTTTATAAAGGTAGAATGCTGGGAAGAATGTTGTCTTATCAGAGAGGCACAATGTCTTTTTTTTTTTATTCATCAATGCTGCATTTTCTTTAGGTAAGAAAAGATAATGGCAGTGAGCATTAATTTTTCCTGCTTCTCTGAGGCTGCATTGGGCTGCTGAAAACATGAGATAAGATCATTGGCTTCACTGAGAGATTACATTTACTGTAGATATGTGTATAAGAGGCTCAGGAGAAAGGATACTTTTTACATTCTAGAATTCTAATGGCTTTCCGTCTTTTTCACCTTCTCTTTCTCCTTGTTCTTGTTGTAATGATTCTTTTTTGACTCTTGAAAGATGTATAACATTCACTGCCATTGCTAATCCATGTTTATACAGTAATGAAGGGACTACAGTAATGTCTTTGAGGTGAGTGGACTTTTTGTCTGTAATTGAAACACTGCATCATTGGGCAATTTACTTCATATATTTAGCCTGGCAACTGTCTCTAATTAAAAAAAAAACAAAAAAACCTACAACTTTCTCAAAAATACATCTTCTCCATGCATGAATGCTTCCACAGGACTTTTGATTTCACTCAACTCTATTGAGAAGTTAGATATCACAAAATCATTTAATAGCCCTTTGTGTGTCATTCTTTCCACCTGCTAATTTATGGTTCTTTCTCATGCATGTCTGCATGGAACTATCCTTTGGAGACAGCTTCCTGCCTTGAATGAAGAAGAGATTTTTTCCTTTTTGCGTGTGTGTGAAGTAAGTCCTTCACTTGAGAGGATTCATTTGCCTTCATCAAGGACATCTGACATACACTGAAAATATAACTCAACAGTTACATTTTTTCTGACACACCAATTGTCTTTGTCAGCATTAGTTATTAACTACTTGGTGTTCTGAATATATTCTTTTCTATGCTAGAATAAATATAGAACAAACACCTAATTTATACTTCTATTGTATTGCAACATTTCCCTGGCTCAGTGCCCAATTACATGAGATGTTTAACCCTTTTATTCCAGTTACATTATTCCTAAACCTTTGTAGGCTTGATTTGCTCATTAATGCTATACATAGAAAACTATAAGAATGTTTATTTGCTCTCTCTCCCTCTCTTTTTTTCCCCAAATCTTTTAGCTACACAAAACATACTGGTTGTCTTCACTCATTTAGGCTTGTGAGGGAGATGGTTCTTCTAGATGCTTCTGATACTGTTGTGCTACATGCTGACTTGGTCTCAATTATTTGCCCACATTAATAGAAGATGCTTGCAGATGCAAGCTTTTGAATAAGTACTTGCAGCACAGGTCATATTGCAACATATTGCACTAACATAATGAAAATATCAACAGTAAAATATCAGTATCATTTCTGGGAATAATAAGTGGTAAAAGAATAATTCTGTAGCATTTGATATCTGGGTGATTGGTCATGACATGGATTAGTGAATAATAGTGGAGTTGCCCGGCTGATTAGTGTTCATCTTGAAACTACTTATTCTTGATATGATTAAAAAAAAAAGAAAATAATTTATTCATTACTGGACAATGCTAGAAAGTAAAATTCATCCAAGGAAGGCTTATTCAGATTATGCTGTGAAGCAAACTGCATTATCTTTAACTATTGATAGGTCTCAAGGAATTAGCAAAGATTGATAACACCTTATTTTTCCAGTCGACAAACAGAAAAATTACAGTTCATTCTTACAAAATCTGATCTATCTGTGTGAAAAACCTTTGGGTGAACTATGTGATTATGCAGGAAATTAGACTACTGACTAATTCCATGATAAACAGTGGTATTACTTATAAAAATGGTATGACCTTGGGAAGGCTAATTTTGTTTATGATACCCAAGTATTATTGCTGTATAATAGGACTATAATTTGATTTAACATATTCTTCACAGGTTTATACTAAAATAATTTTGAAAATCTGCAAACAAATGGCATTTCTATTGCAAACACATTCTACATTTCTTCTCAAATCATATAAGTGGTTAGATACATATTTTTGTCCATAGGTCAAAACCCACTTCTGAGTAGAGGGGTCCATATATATATTTTCAAACTGTTCATTCCTTTCTTTTAGAAGATGTCCTAATGCATGAGATGTTATGCTGTTAGCACATTTTATTAAATCAGTTTTTAACTTTTCATTGCTTGGTGTTGGGACAAAATAAAACAGATGTGGAAACAGCAACAGCAGCATCTCCTTCCTCTAGACCCTAGGTTGAGAAGAGAACTGAGCAGACCCTCAGGCTCCACTTCCTGTAGAGGCCAAACCAACACTGTGTATTAGACACTCTGCCAGACCAGGTAGTGAACTACCAAATTAGGGCAACTGGGCATGTGCTGAAGCACAGCTCTAGTCCCAAAGACATTGGACGGTTGAAAAATAAGACAAGGATGTAGTCTAGGCACAAGGTCTGTGGCAGCTGAGTGGGAACTTTTGCGATTTTGAATGCAGTATCCAAGTCCTTTACTGGATCTTGCCATTAGTCATTTTTAAATAGTTGCTTCTATTGATAAAAATAATCTTTTATAAGTTGCTGACATGTTCTGCACTTGCTTTGATTTTGTTCTCTTTAGGGATGCTTGAGCATGTTGTGTTTGGAAGGCTGGATGGGTATCCTGGAGATATTGTGATGTATGCTGTGTTCCTACAGAAATGTCGAGATTGCTTTTGCTTTCCTTTTTTTTTTCAAAGTCATTCATTCTCATTCTATGAGATACATGAGAAATGACTGAACTTCTTGATGTGCCCTAGATTCTCTCATACCTCCTGTGTTTCCAAATCTCCTGTATCCTGTATGTATTTACAAGGTAAAGGGCAAGTTATATAAAAAGTGTGTTACCTTCTTGCATGTCATTGTATAAGGCATTGATGATTTCAGTAAATGAAATATTCAAAACAGCTTGCAGCCTGTCCCATCCAACAAAGGCATATTGAGACAAATCAGCAGCTCTGTTATCTCTGTTGGATTTCACTATGTTTTCTTTCAATTTCAGTGATTTTAATCTGAAGTTATAGCACACTGTTTCACATTGTTAACTGCTTTTATTCTCCAGAAAACTATGATGCAGTGACACAAACATATCTTATTCCTATCTATCTCCTCTGTCACAGGCCTATTTTGGCCACTATTCTTACACTGAACAGTCTACTTTAAAAAAAAATTAATTTTTGTTGAATTGTAAAATATTACCTTTTATAAATGAAAAATAGAGACCTTGTAACAGCTAATGTAAGGCTTAGTGCAAAGATATGTGAATAAGTTCTTATTTTATTAGTTCCTCCCTTTTTTATGGTTTTTCTTTCAATTTCATTTCTCTAGCTTGCTGGTGTTTTTACCTTTCCAATTTTTGTTCCTATCACCTGATCCAATTTGGCAGTGTCTTAGGGTCTGCTCTGTGTGGTAAATAAAAGGTAGCTACATTACATCCCTGCAGAGTTTTCACTGTCAGTACTTCAGATTTAAGGCTAGATATTGATATTGTATAGTGCTTTGTTTCAGGTCTACCCTTAAAATGAAGGGTTATATCCCTCCTCTGCCTCTGCAATAGACAATGAAAAATCTGTGTCTCTTAATTCAAGCTATAAAGCATTCTGCCATTTACCCCTTGAATGGCTTCTGGGACCTCTTCTCAGTTTTCCATACCATTACTTTTTATTTTATATCCTTCTTTCTAAGGGTCCTAAGTTTTTCTTTTCTACTGATAAAACTGAGAAATAATGTAATTTATGAATATATATATATATATACATATAACCTCTCAGAACTGAACCTCTAATGGCATCTGTATGTTCCAGGAAAATTTACTTCTTTCACACTGCATTTTATTGCGAGAATTAGGAGAAAATAACATGGACATAATAAAAATACTTTTAATCAATATAGATTCTTTCTTTTCTGATGTAGTTGAGGTGGAGAAGATAAGGAATAATACAGAAGATAAAAGAATTCTTCGCTTTATTACAGGAGACCACCGTAAAATATTTAAAATCCTTATATTACCTTCCACACCATCAGCTTTGTTTGAGACCTCTATTGTTCCTTTTTACTGTTCCTTTCCTCCTGGAATCAAAGCCTTCCAACTGACTTGACTGAGACTTGAAACTCTTCTATTTAGACCCTTACAGCATAATATTGATAATGTACTCAGGCTTACTTACCCTTTCCTCTATTACATGTTATGTAATATTTCCAGAAACTTCCAGTCAAGCAAACCTATTTACTAAATGATAACAAGATGTCTGATATTCTGCATAACAGTGAAAAAGAGAATTGCATATGAAATAGTTACCTTTAACACTGGGTTGTTTTTTTGTTTAAAAAATATATATGATGTTAAAAAGTAATTATTTTTAGATTTAATGCACATACTGGCACTTAAGCAGAAGTCAGCTATTAACTGAAGAATATTAGAAAAGAAACCTCTTTGGTATTTTATTGTAGAATTGCCTGCTTTGGGCATGCTTTTGCCATCTGTGCTGCAGGATGAAGAGATGGACCGCTACTCTGTCACAATCTGGTGATTTCTGTGTTCTTACTTTTGGCACTATTAGCCTTTACAGACTGCATTTCTTGGTCAGCTCATTTCCACTCTATTCTTCTGATCTCTTTAGATGACTGAATTACATATATCACCATACTTGAATAACCTTGACAACTCTGTCTCAAGTGATAACATATTTAGGTCAAAAAGCCTAATATGTCACAGATGAGAATAGGTAAATCTACATTTTAGCTTCCTCAGGCTGCATTTGCAGAAGCAAATGATACTGCAGAGGAGCTTGAAATAGCTTTTTGACTTGGCTCTGCAATACCCTGAATTATTGTATAAATATTAGAAAAATAATCATCAATGACCATTCTTACGCTATCTGATTCCATAGGATGCATTATACATGTCAATGTTTTTTATAGAACAAAGTGCAATAACTTGAAAAGGAAGATGGAAAAAAATCACAATTTCAGTAGCAAAACTTATTCTAATCAGTTTCCTTTAATTGACATGGCACTTTTACTACAAGTAGGGCATTTTAGTTTAAACATTTGCTTCTACACTATCAAAGTCAGATGCAACTGTATGAGTGTGTAACTGCTTTTAAAATCAGTGGCACTGCTAGATACACTACTAAACATTTGGGAAATTTACTGAATGATGAAATGTGTTATCTGGTTCGTATAGCAAATGTGTATTCTCCCAAAATCAGACCATCCCCAGAAGACTTGGTAAATTACTTGATTCTCTGCCCTCATTTGTTAAGAGTCTGATTCTGCTACTCTTACACCCATGAAGTGGAAAGTTAAGGAGAGTTTCGGAGAGAAAAAAGACTCTCTAGTGTGCAAAAGTGTTTATGAAATTGATCCAAATTGATCTGTCACTGCAGCTTGGACACAGTGGAGAAATAGGGATGTATGAGTCTCTCCACCATGAATTAAAAATCTATTATCAAACAGCAGTCATGTTGATTCCTGTTCTGACCACCATGTCACAAGTTTGACAAACAAAGTCATGGACCTCATCTTGCAGAGCTCAGACCACTGGGAGTGTAGCTTTCTGTCAAATTTGGTTGAAATTATTGAATGGGAAAAGAATTTATTATAAGCGTGCATGTGATCATGTAAGCTCTGTTGTTTTGCAGGGCAGCCAAGCTAATACAGATATTATCCATCTGAGCCTTGACTCAGTTCCTGCTGCATGTGCTTGCTCTCAGTAGGAACTTAAGGTTCCCGTACATCAGTAGCATCAGCTTATATATGCAATAAAAAAGGGTCAAAATAAAATGATTCTCTCTTTCCACCTTATGTTACTTTCCTGTTTTGTTTTTGTGGGTTTTGTTTTTGTTTTTGCTTTCCTCCATTCAGATTTCCTTTTCCTCTCATATCATTAATAATAGCATTTGTCAAAGTTTGCTTCACAGTGCTTTGACATAGATTGTTCACTGACGCTTTTGCCAGTCATTTTTACCTTTTTATGAAATGGTTTACATATGAAATATTGTCATAGCATATATAGTGATAATCCTGGCAGCATATTGAAAACAAGAGGACCTTCAAATTCAGTCTATGACAAAACTGTCTGGCCTTTTTTTCCTTCAAAAATATAATAAGAATGATAGCTAACAACTCAGAAAAACAGCATTAAATTCACATTGTTTGCCACAGCAAGCTCATCCCAGATATTGAGAAAAATAGGAGTTCTGCTGAAAAAAGCAACAGTATTTACAGCATTCAAGACCTGGGAATTCCAGTAACATTATCAGAGAAACGGGATATTCCAGATCAGAACACCAAAAGGAATGTGCTGACATCTTTACTTTCATTAAAAAACAAACAAAAAAACACCAAATCCCCCACATATAAATAAGAAAACATATTTCAAAGTGCTAACCCACAGTGCAAAATAAAACATTTCCCCCAATTAAGACCACTCTGATTACTCATATATTTCATCCACTGCTCAAGCTACATTTTTGGCTTTGCACTAAGGAGAGCTAAATCAACACTACTGAGTTATTGGGATTCATTATCTAGGAGGTGAACAGGTTTTTGGAGATTTATATTTCTTATACAGAGGAGGATGCTATTGTGGAAGATGACTCACATCTTGTTCTAATAATTATTCTATGGCTTGTTTTCTAACATTCCACTATTTGTTTTTGTCTTTGTAAACAAAAACCAGAAATTTTCCCTAAGTTTAGGAGTATTTCCACAATATAAGCAAAGCTACGTAATCATAACAGTTTGTCTCTGAATTTATCTTTCTTTAGGACCTGGAAGGAAACCACAAAGTTGATATCAAACAAAGTAGCACTTTAAGCTTTTAGAGAGGTATCAAAAATACA
This sequence comes from Apteryx rowi, assembly GCF_003343035.1. Classification (NCBI taxonomy): domain Eukaryota; kingdom Metazoa; phylum Chordata; class Aves; order Apterygiformes; family Apterygidae; genus Apteryx; species Apteryx rowi. The sequence continues at coordinate 111,459 of NW_020450668.1, read as the reverse complement.
CTGCCAAATGGATTTGATTTTATCATTCCATCTGCTATTGAATCTTTAAATGAAACATTCACAATTGTCACAATTCCTACCATAAATCATTTCTAATTTTAAATGAATGTCTATATGAATGGAACAGAAACCCGTTTATGCTGGCTAATTAGAATGTCTAGTTTCTGTATCTACATATCTGTGGGTAAATCTCTTTAAATTAATATTGCTTGGCAGAGGCTTTGCTTTATCATTATTTCTCATTTTATAAATAGATACAAATTATTGTGCCAAAGTCTTAGCAGTATCCAATCTGATCCTCATCCGTTCTGAAAATGTTTTTATTATAGCAAGATATGAGTCAAAGTGCTAATCCATATATTAAGGGCGTTGGCTAGTATGATGCTACAAGGTAAATTGGTATTGATTCATCTTCTTTGGGCAAACAGTTTTTGACAGTGCAGAGGATAGATATAAAGAGGTGTGTCTGTAAATACAAAGGGCTAAAGTTGAAAAGATTTGCATTTAAATTAAAAATGTGGGTGGTGGAAATCAATAATAATAATCAAGGGATTTACTTCTGGAAACAGCATGACATTAAAAAATTATTCAAATTTACAACTGTTGCCCTTTAGAGATATGGAAAAAACAAGGACAAAAAATATTAATTTTTAAGTTTCTGTTTTTATTAAATAAGCTAATACTTAAGTATTGCTATTTTAAAGTATCTCATATATATGATATTCACCAAAGTGTATGACTACATGTCTTTATCCATCTCTGAACTTCATTTATGCTGAACAGTCACAACTGTGTTGTCATTGATGTAATCTATCTCACATTTTGCTGGTAGAAACACAATTTTATGTTGTGTTGTGTTTATGTATGTTAAAAACATGCTCCAAAGAGCAGCCACTGGTTAAGCAGGCAATGAAGTTGTATTGTGTATTCTGTAATTTAAAAAACAGTAAATAATGTAGCTATGTAAAACTCTATGAAATCTACTCAAAATATAGTTCAGACTAGCATTGTCCCACATGATTTCTCTTCTGTAAGTATATCACTGTGCACAAGTATAATGTCTCCTATTTCCTGTGGCTATAGTACAAAGCAGGGTTGTAATAAATGCTCACTAGGAGACTATGGAGTTGCAGGAAAGCAGTGAAGGTTAGCACAGTATGTGTGGACACCTGCAAGCAGACTGAAGAACCTGCAGAAATTGAACATTTAAAGAAATATGTATTTATAGAATGTAAAGGCATAAACTAGGGGAAATTCAATAAACTGACAGCTGTGTAAGCCTGTGTATTTAACTCCTCAACTTTTGATCACAAATTGAATAAAAAAGATGCACAGTTTTTGAGATGTTAAAAGTTCAGACTAGAAATTCATATTTCATCTGGCTGCCGGACAGTAAGCTGAGGTGCCAGCGTGACTCTTGCTTCCTCTCAAAAAGAAATTAAGGAAGTAAAGATAGTCCTAGACTTAAAAATTTATTTTTCCTCAGAAACCTAAAATACTGCCTGCCTATATGCCTTCCTTTGCATTTTGCTATATTATTGCTAGACACATGAAGGTTTCTGAGCCTTAAAGTCTGAGGTTCAATTTTGAAAACACTTGTAAAAGTTACCAGACTGCCATTTTTCCATAAGTGAATTAATGTTTTTGAAAGCCTGATTGATCTCTCTGGAAAAGATTTCCTGTGGGAAAATGGATCACTTAAGTGGGTTAGATAGCTGGGGAGAGAATGGGGGAAAGACAGGAGAAAACGGAAAACAAGTACCAGGATTAAACTCATTGATGTTTATATAGCTATCTGAACAGTTTGACCTGAATCTGAGAGTAAAGGCCTTGTTATAGTTTTCTCCAGCTCTCAAGTCACTCTCTTAGTAACGAAGATAGTGTATTTTCTAYATCAGGAAGTCTCTATTCTTGTCTTTCTATGTTTACAGTTGAGCCACAGTTTCAAAGTATATGTGCATCATGTGTTATAAGTTGTAGAGGAATGCTCACACTAGAGCTAGTCAAGCTCTGGTTTGGGTATCAGACCCAAAACAGAAAAGATTTGTAGTTAATGTGGGATTTCTCCCCTACTCTACTGTATTTAGTGCAGCTGTAGCATAAATCCGACAATGGAACAAAATGTATGTACTGGGACCTACTGCCCCTATTAGTTATTGTTTAAATCTGATAGCAGGGATGTCATCTCTTTCTCAGTATCTGATTTAGTGACTACAGTTAGCTGCCAAAAAGGTATGGCTAAATGAAATAATAATACCTTGCTCTTTTACAGTAATTTACATCAATAATTCTCAGAGTTCTTTATGAAAAAAACTTTCATTATCCTCATTTTAAACTGGGACACAGAAAGGGGAAAACTGACTTGTTTGAGGGCATTGACAGTTGAGTTACGATGATTCTTGCTATGGTATATGAAAAAATTTTTCTTCCTCTCTGCCTGCTCTGCTCTCTTCTACAGATTTACCATCTCCACAACAGTCATCAGAAGGGAAAGAGTGCCCGCATTTCAGTTACATTGTACTAAGCCAACGGACTTTACTTTAAGCTGTTAACTAATGAAGATGCTAGACTTTTTTTTACTGATGTATGGGTATGCCACCTGTTTTGTTAAAGAGGAATAACTCCTAGTTGAAGGAAAATAAGACAATAGGGGGAAGTATCTATTACGTCTACTATGCAATACCTAGATTTTTCCAGAACTAGCTATTGGTGACCTACATTGCCCAGTTACTGAGTCAGGAATAGGATACAAGTCCCCAGGGCATTATCCAGTATGCCATACTTCCTCAGTTACTGAGATTTAAACACAGTATACTAAGGCATACCACTGGTTTCCCATAATGGAAATGTACCTTAGGCAGCCTGGTGGAAAATCTGGCCTTCTCCTCTTTGTTGCAAGCACTCACCTACATCTGCATCTAAGGTCTGTTCTCATATTTTCCCTGAAAGGCGCTCTTTTACTGTGAGTTCTGAATATGACACTTGGAGCAACTTCCTTACCCCCAGGAAATGGATAACACTCAAATTCAATTCTAACATTATATACATACATACTGTGGAAGTTTTCCCTTTCATTTCCCRATCATCTTTCTGTGGTTTGACCATTCTTTAGTAATTGACTTTTTTGAGAAATAAAGTTTTAAGAAATATTTTTCAAATGTGTTGGTTGTATTAATGTTAGTTTTAGCAACACAGTATCAACAAATGATATAACAAAAATCACAATGCAAAATTCAGAAGTGGAGTTTGTGAAACATGCTATCAAGTATCATATCAGATGCTTGAATATGATCTTAACTGGCAAAGCTTTAATGTCATTAGGAGTTTTGCATATGCTTCAGCTAGTGTTCAGGCAGATGAGAACAAATATCAATATCCATCTGTCAAGAGAGAGGAGCACATATGGTACCACAGGACCTTAAAATAAGTCAGGTGCCRTTTATAAAATATGATTCAAACTACTGTAGTGTGCAATAGCATAATCTGGCTAAGGGATTTGCTCACCTTGATGTGCCTTCTAATTAAAGACAGTCCTGAATCAGAGCCTAGGAACTCGATAACACCTTTTGCAAAATGTAGATGCAGATTTGAGCTTCACAGGAGTGCACCTATCTGTATTAATCCTTGATCCAAATATTTTCAAAGGCTGAGAAAATCTGGCTTGTTTCATGCTTTATATTATGTCTACAGACAATTAAATGAAAAGTGGTAGTTTATAGACAGAGTTACACTACATCTATGTGAACCTAAATGTGGGTGTATACAAGGCAATGAATACCCAAAGCACTGAATTTCCCTAGCTGTATTACTGACTTCTAATACTCATCTTTAAACACTATAAAAGCTTCATTCCTTTGAGGAGAGCAGATGGAAGAGTCCCGTATGAGTAGAGAAAGTTGGCAAGTTTCAAGAATTTGTTAATTTCAATAGTTTACATTTGAAATCACAAGATAGCAGCTGTGTCAAAACTATATTTGCTGACTAGCTTTTTATCACAACCTTTTCTCTGTGCTACAGTTATGCCCTTTTCTAGTGGCAATAGGGAAARTCTGTGACAAAAGGAAATAAAAAATGTGAGAGAAACTTGGGTGTAATTTGTGTTTTCATTTTTGTAAATTAATATCAGAAAAAAACTAAAACTGTCTGGAATGAAAATATTGAAGATCTTGTTTTCATTCATAAAGTTATGATTTTACCCATGTTAAATCATTGTTTTAGTAAATATCCACTGAGATCCTTAAAGGAACAGACTATGGTTGCCTCTAAAGGTTGCTCTTTAGAAAGCTGGAAAAGATTTGTCCTAAGATTGATATGCTAAGAAATGAGAAATTGATTTCTATTGACATCTTATTTTGCAGAATATCGATCACATTGAGTAGTAGATTGTGCTATAGGAAGAATACATCTTGTAGCTACTCTAAAACAAAAGTTTAAGTAAGAGGAATTGTGGACCATTAATGGTCTGTTTCAGTTCTGGAGCAGCTCATAGCTTTGGTTTTGCGTAAAAGTTTCATGCTTGCCCTTGTTTGGCATAACAGATAACTCGAATAAAAGGAAAAAGAGGATTTTTATTTTATTTTGTTTTACAGTGTTGCCCTGATTGGGAAGTACACTGGTTTCCTGGAAACCTTCCACCCACATAAAATACTGAAGTTGAATGTAGACTTCAGCCAAAACCTTAGCTGTAAAGTAGAGCTATGTGAAAAAAAAGGGAGAAAATATTTTGCAAAATGCCTTTTTTAAGAGGAAAAAAGTAAAAATTGGAAGAACTGTAATCTGAACATAATTAGAGAAATGGATGTTAGCTACCTAGGGCAGGGATTTGACAGAAGATCCATCACAAACTTCCTTTCTGTTTTGGGGTATAAAGTGATGGGAGATTTCAGAAATGATACAGGACCAAGATAAAGGCTGAAGATCATTATCATATAAGTGTTTGGAGGATTACCCATTCACAGTACCTTCAACATATCCTGTGCTGAGTTACTCTGTACAATAGAGGGTGATCTTAATAAAAAGGTATGACTAAACATCTAGATAAATGAATATAAGCTAAAAGATTATTATATTTATTTAGCTCAACTCTTGTGTAAAGATAAACAAGGTAATTCAGAACTAGATCAGCTATTACAAAAACAGCTTAGTCTCAGGAGTGTAGAGTTCAGAGCCAAGTGTGGCAAAAGGGTGCAGAAGTAAMTTAAGGAAAGTATTATCTTCCAGAATGCGGTAAAGTGCTTGGGAGCTAATCCTGTACAGATAGTGGCTGATTTTTCACTCTTTTTCCTTAAGCTTTCACCCCTTAGCAGATTACAGGAACCTGAATAGAACTACATAAAAGCAGTTTTTTCACTTTTTAAGATAGCAGTTTTAGCAGTTTTTAGGTTAAAAAATAAAGCCTGGGAAGTATAAATTTGTGTTTTATATACAAATTCATCCTTTAAAATGCATCTCCTGAAATATCTGAAATATCAAGCCTCATTTGAAGTCTGTCTCTGCATTTTATGATTCACTGGCCTTAACTAAAATACACATTTATTTTTCATTTCCTTTTCAAAGATTCATGCACTTCGTGATGGTTTTGAGATAGTGGGACTTAACACAAAAAGAATAAATGTAAGATAACAGATTCATTCATGATGTAGTGCCACTGATTTCAGGAATGATTCTGGTCAAGCTACATGGAAATATATTTTTCAAAGATCTCATTGCCTTATGGTAATATTTCATTTCACTAGGGAAACCAAAGACATGCAAGGGGACCAGAAAAGGAATCAGAAACAATTAAAAACACTGGTGATAGCCAGGTCTTCTGTTTCCAAAGAAATTTTAAATCCTTTCTAAAGAAAAGAAGGAAAGTAGATACAATAAAGTGAATAATATATCAAATGCTAAGATACAAAAGCTTTATAAGAAGACTTTTTCTGTTCTTTTTAAAATAATAAAGTTGAGTCATCAACAGAAGTAAATTAGAGTATTTATTTGGTAATGGCTAATGTATTGCTTATGTGAGTATCACTCCACAGAACTCACTGATTATAGATACTGTGGAAACATATATGTAAGGTTATTCACAGAAGGTCAGTATATGTTCTTCTATGGGGAAAAAATAAACAAACAAAACCCACCATAATTTCAGGGACAGAACCAATTCAGTATCTGTTATTCTGACAACCTAGTTTGTCCCTCTGTGCATTTGCAAAGACTTTCCTTAGGACTCAAATGTACCAAGCTCTTCCACTATTCAAGATTAAAGTGGGAGCTGTTACCCAATGAATAATGGGACACAGTAGATTTCCTTTATGTCTTGGATGTTACAGAAAACCTGATGAAAAAGTTTCTGGCTTCTTATCCCAAAACTTGGCCTCTTATCTATAGTTACTTGAGAAGAAGAAACATTGGAAAACTGTTATTGAAGATTCACCTTTCCTGTATGTGAAGAAGAGCACCTTTGAGCTACTTTGACACAACTGGGAGCTGCAATCATACAATGTTCTTAAACCTTATGTATTAGGGCATAAATTGATCACTAGATAGAACCAGGAAAAAAATGTCTTTGCTAAATGTGCGTGTGGATGGAATAGAAGAAGCATGGACTGTGGAGTTTTCTCACATCATACACTTTCATTGGATTTGTTGTTTAAAGCCACTCCCATTTCTAAGCCCATCTTGGGCAAGATAATAGTATATCAGAGTTCATAAATTTCAAGTGGTCTCTTTACTTCAGCTTCCAGCAGGGCAAGGAATATACTGCAGATATACCCAGAGACTGTCTTCATTCTGGTGATAAAAAAAGTTTCTGTAGTAGGTGAAAGATTTATAAGTCCCTTCCTCTGCCTTTTTTTGTTTTTTCTTGCAGTATCATGTTACATATAATTCATTAATGAGTAGACCTTCTGTAAAAGCTGTGTTTTAACAATCATCTCCCATTTCTACAATCTCAGTCTGACTTTGCTGCAGTATGCTAAAGTGCAAAGAGTAAACTGTCAGCAGCAACTGATTTATAAGAGTGATTTACCTTCTGGAGAGTGTAATTATGTTCATAGTTAAGAATTAATCAGGTGAGAGAATTATGGAATAATCACGCTCCTGACTTTGGAAGGACAAACTAAATGGAGATTGCTCCATCGAGCCATCTCAGCAGATGGAGAGCTCTTTACTCTTTAACAGTTGGAATACCAGGTTTCCAGTATAGTTGTCTTTGTTTTTAAAGAAAGAAATCTTGCAGTGGCTACCATGCAACTTACGTAGGTGAAAATACAAGAGAAAAACTGCAGAAAGAATAAAATACATTCAAAATCATCAAATTAAAAGAAATCAGATAAAATTTTTGTTGAGCTTTTAATTTGCTGTGATGACCTCATCATGTACAGTTCCATGAATGTGAGAAAAGTCTTTGTCTCTGCTGGCTTTTTTTCTTCTTCTTAATAGTGAATATGATGTTTTCTTCATTTCAACCTTCCTCGTATGTGTCCTATAACAGTTGTTTTATTAAACTTAATAGCTGTTGATCTTCATTTGAAGAACCAACGCTCTCTCAAAGTCTGGAGGCTAAATGAGAAGACTTCCCAGTTGATCTGTTAGGGAATCTAGTAATTTTTCTGAAGTATATTTTGCTTTAAAGTTGTTTGAGTTCACTGCTACTCTTTATAGGTAGAATCCTATCCCAGGCACTACCAAAAAGATGTGTCATGTGCAGTCATACCCTATAGCAAGCAGGAGACTGATTCTGTGAGGTACTTTCTGCATAGTACAATGTGTCCTTTAGTTCCTGTGAACTTCGATTAAAGTTCATGCTCCCATGAAGCAGTTATCTTTTCATATGGTTAAATTATGGACAGTACTGCTGTTTGTGCTATTTCAGTAACTGAAAACAGGGATCTAGAAACACATATGTTGCACTTCAAAGAAAAATATCAGTTAGATACTTTTACAAAGAGAGCAGAGCCATTGACCACTGGTATTTAATTTCTGGCAGTGAGCCAGACCTAGCAACCATTCAAAATAAAGCAACTCTCTCTACAGAGCATAATGCTTCAGCAACCTATTGTGTCTTGCACTGGATCTAAAAGTCAAAGAAGCAACTGTGAATGAAGCAGTACAAAATAAGATGATCATGAAAATGGAAAACCTGCTTCAGAAAAGAAGACTAGAAGAGATTGACCATTTTAGTCTGACGTAACAAAAGGAGAGATATTACCTCTATAAACGCATCAGCAGAAGTAAATAAAAGAGAGGAAGAACTATTAAAAATAAAGAACAAGGTTGGCATAAGAAAAAATGGATATGAACTGACCATGAATCAGTTCATGCAGAAAATTAAGAAGTACTGGAACAGCTTTTTAATGAGTACAATTAATTTTTAAGGTGGAGATCAATCCACTTATGTCAAGTATAATGTGATGTTATCCTGCTAGACTTGACAAATTGGGAACTTCTTTCCAGTCTTTTTTTCCAGTGGTGATATAAATGGAAAGCTTACCTGGGATCCCAGGCCCTGGAAGGAAGTTCAAGGGTGTAGACAGGTAGATAAGTCTTACCTTTTATGTTTTGAATCATGGTATCTTTAATAGCTTCACTGCTTACAATAAGTGCTACATCCATACAGTTTGTGGCCATGATGGAGTATGAGTCACTCCTTCCCTGTGTACAGGATTCCCTACCTGGAGAACAAGTTTTTTGTCTTAAAACTGGAACAAGAGCAAAGCTACTATTTTGGTAATGTGGACAACCAGCAATCTTGGGCATAAGTGGGAATTCAGCTTCATGGCATAGATAAAGCCTGAGACACCAACTATAAACCCCACTTGTAAAGAAGGCTGGGCTCAAATCACCTTAACCATAGTTATGTGCCTGTACTAAAATATTAAGTGCAATTAGTCTAGAGTTTTCAACCACTTTCAATGTTATTGTGTAAAATGCTAGGAGTTACTTGGCTTTGCTTAAGTCCCCTCCTACAGAAAATGAAAGTCCATCTTTAATTTTTATAAGCTAGCAATAAGGTTTGTCAGGAAAAGCTTGAAAAAGCTTGACTGGCCCAAATGTTATGTGAAAAAGTTGAAAATCTAGAGGGAGGCAGGACTTGCTGGAGTGGTGAAAAGACAAAAGTCTCTCATTTTTCATTCTAGTCACTGTATATGGTCAGTAGTCATTGTGCAACTATATAATGCCATAATAAGTGAGCCTCATGGGTTGCTGAGGTGAGAGTTGAAGAGTGAGAAAAGTAGAGCATTCTGTGTCTAAATAATTTTTCTGAAGGAGGCTGCTCTTCCGTTTTGAGATTACCATACTGCAGCTAAGACAGCATGATGCAGGTACTGTGCTTACATAGCAGTTACCATCTTAGGCTCTCAAGGGACTTTAACACACTAGCTTCCATCAAATGAAGCTGAGAGTGACAGGTCATCCACAGAGACGGGTGCAAAGAACAAACTGCAGTTTCAAATGGAAAGGGTAATGTAGTCCACAAGACCCTACTTATACCCTAGAGTCATTTGACRGTGCTATATAAAGTTAATTTGTGTTTTCGGCCAGCAAGAATTTTGGAATCTCATCTGGAAGAGTTCTTCACCCTTTCCACAATTTTTCCTCCCCCTCTCAATTATTCTTTCTTAGCTGAGACAATTTGCAAATGGCAAGTGGCCTCAAAATCTCTGAACAGGTTGGTTTGCTTTCAGAAGACAAAGAGCCAAGTCTGGGGCTCTGAAGTAACAAACACTTCCCTGTTTTATACRCAGATTTCTTTCTTTCTTTCTTCTTTCTTTTACCCCTATTTTGCTTGCTTAGTATTTGCAGGGTCCATCGACTTGAAGGAAATGCACTCAGCCTTATTAGCTATAAGTAAACTGGAAACTCCAAAGAGTTTTCTGTTGTTTTGATTTTACTTCTAGACACTGTCTGGAATATAAGCTTGCCTGTGCCCTTATATCCAAAAATGATGAAAGTAGGACTGAGCTGTACTCCTCTTCTCCCTCTCTCCTTTTGCTACAGCAGTTTAGACTCAGATTTGGGGAGGAGGCTTAGGAATGCAGAATGAGGAAATACATATTCTGTGCAGTCTATGCTTAAATGAAAACTTATGTTTATAAAATTTTCTAGAAGTTACTGCTGGCTCTATTAATTATCATTTATTCCCTGTGAGGCTGGAGTATTTCAGGAAGTGTGCTGCCAAACAAGTGTTAGCTACAGCTGCTATAAAAAAGTTCAAGGTTATATTCAAGGTTATACTTATATATTATACTTATACCTGGTACACCAAGGGACAATCTCCTTTCCTAGCCTAAGGAGAAGGGTGGTCTCTAATTAACCAACTGTACAGACAAATGGTCATGAGCAGATTCCACTGGAATTTCCTAGACTTTAAGCAGCAGCAGTTCCCTGTGTAGGAACAACAAGCAGTCCCTAGTARTTAAGTCACAATTTACCTGTTACTTTAAAAATAACATGAGATAGTGACTCTGTGGGAGGACACCTTATCTTCCTCTGCGTTTGTATACACCTAATGACATATCAGATGGGCCTGAATCCTAATCAGGTGTTAGAACCACTGCAATATCAGTGGTAGAAATATTTCATCATTCCCCAAAAAAATTGTTTTATGCAGAAATAAAAGATCCAGAATTTCAACACATCATTTTCATGAGAGCAAAATTTCTGACAGGAAAGGTGAAATCTTACTTTCTAAATCAAACATGCTGTAGTGTGTGGGCTGAGCTTTATTTGGCTTCCCTGCCTCATTATGTCTCCTTATCCCTACAGCAGTTTTTTTTTAATAGTGTTTGAAAAGTCACCTCTGGGACTAGAAAAATTATCCTTTCTGTTATGTCACGTTCTCAAGGAGACTATGCTACAGCATTCATTTTGGTAGGAAAAAAAGACTGTGATGTCCACAATGCTAAATAAATGGTCCAGTATTTATTTACGTATCTCCCAAGTTTTTCTCAAAGGACCTATTCAAGATGAAATTCTGTCTGTCCCAAAGGAGACAAACGTGTTCAGTGCCCCATTTCCACAATGAGGGAGCTGTGTATTAAGGTAATAGTCTGCATATCATTATACATAATTATAACTATAATTACAGTCCTTTATTTCCCTGTCTCTCTAAGTTGCCACCTGCAATAATTTGGTTCACTCATTTTTAGCATAAATGTACTTGTTTTAAAACTGTAGATAATAGCATTTTTTTCTGAAAAACAAAGCTGTATAGAAACCACTGGCCATACAGATCTTTTTTTTTTTAAGCCCTTACAAACTTGCTTTAGATTTGGGAACAACTGAAAAATTATGTCGTATCTTAGCTATATCCAAASCAGAAAATTCAAATTTTAATTCCAAGGACATCAGACCTCAAAGTCTTTCAGCCTATATCAGTCCCCAGAAAAACATATGATTATGTCATCAAGAAGCTATAGAACAAGTGTAATTTCAGCCTTACAGATACAAATTTTTATATTGTTCAGTATGCATCCAGTTTCAGGTTCCTTCCTAAAATGCATGTACTGTGTTCCTATTTCTGAGGACTCTTAATGTCAAACTCTTACACCATACTTTGTGACTGAGTTCCTGCAAATTACCCACATGCTGTGAGATCCTAAGGATTCAATCGCAGATGCAGTCTAAGACTTATCCAACATTAGTCCATAAACTACAGAACAAGTCTACCTTCCCATGTATACTATTCAGTGCAGATTCACAGATAGGCCTGGTTTTATGTCTACTACCTTCTTTGTTCTAAGCACAGGTTTCTGTATTATATCCTACTTCAACAGCAATGACTCATGGCCTCCCATATAGCCTGTCCTGTTCCTTCACAAACAGCTTTTCCATCTCCTTGTCAGAGGAGAGCTGGCACTGATGTGTGGACTCCCCTGAACAACCACAGCTTTTGGGATCAAGAGAAAGCCTTTTGCACTGCTATGTGGGCACCAGTGATTTTCAGAAAAATACTATCATACTAAATAGGCTTTAAAGAGCACCCCACTTCCCATGATTGATAAATGTTGCTTATCCGAGTCCACTTAAGGTCCTCACACAATATACTGGTGGAAAACGTTCCACTAGAACTGAATAGGGATGGAATCAATAACTAACACAATAAAAAGAGAATGCTCTCCTTTCTTCACTTTATTTTTATCTGAATTTTTGCTCAAATTGTATAAAATTATTAGAAATAGAAATGTACAAATTGTGTATAAAATTCTAAAGGATTTTGTACACAATATTAAAACTTGATATAGGGCATTTCTAGTTTTTAAGTACTTGTCTCTGATTCTTCTCTGTCTCCATGGCTTTCTAATAGTAATAATTAATACCTAGGGCATGTTTAATGCTCTATATTATTTATGCAGAATGCTGATCAAACAGCAGCTAATGAATTTTCACAACTTCCCATTTATATAGATAAGTTTAAATTTTAAAAATCAAGAAATCATTTGCATCTGGGAGATACTGTGTTATGTTTTCAGTACATATAAAGTATATTAGCACCATGAATTTTACTAGAAGTAACTGGAATTTGCAAGTCCTATCCTGACTCCGCAGAGTCTCACAGTGTGAGGGAAAGATAGGGAAGATATGCAAGTAATGTGATAGCAGTGGCTGACCCTGCTAATAAGGGATCATACAGGATTTTCCACATCTGGAAAATTCTACACAAAACATTTGTTTCTATTGGACTCCTCTTTTCTCATCATGGAAAAACATAGCAGCAAATCAGAACATTAAGTTACTAATATTTGCTTGGTTTTCAGAGCAATACTGTGCCATTGTTAAAAAGCACAGAGAAAGAAGAAAGAAGGTGAGACATATACACAGTGAGAGATTGGCACCCCTAGAAAACCTTAGCAGATGCATAGAAATCAAGATAATTTGTGCTGTTAAAGCATATATACATAATACCTCGTCCCTCCTACAGGGAAAGCCCACTGTATGCAAGTGTGGTTTTTTATGTAGGAAAGACATACAGTGTTATACCCATGGTTTTTAATTTCCTATTTCAGATGGCTTTATTAATCTCTTGGCTGGTCATCTGCAGATGCTAACTCTGCTACTCTAAAGCAGCTCTGCTGGACTCTGGAAATTCACTTTGTATTCTGCTATTTTCATGAAAAAATAAAGGATGGTAGGGAACAAGGCGAAGGGAAAAGAAGAAAAAAGGTTGCATATCTTCAGCTTTAGCAAACTCCTGAAGAAAGACGTGAGATATTTTAAAGCAATTTTTTCTCTCTCTAGAATAAGAAGGTACAAAGCATCTTATCTTTAAGTAGAAAGCCCAATAGAAAATCAGAATAAAAAGATAGTTCTATATAGAACTMTCCAGTTGATAATGTGCTGAATGAGATTTTGAATTCCTAAGAGTTAACGGCGGAGTTTTCTCCCGCAGCTTTAGTTCTTCTAGATCTTTTCCCTGTATTCGCACCTGGCATCAGTAAGTTTGAGGATATTCAAACCCGCAGTCTCGGCTAGTGCTTGTCCTTGTTATTTAAGTATCATTGTGGCATTATCTATTTTTGCTTGTTTGTTTTCTGAGGTAGTCTTATGGTCCTAAGAAAACTTGTGTCAAAATGATGATGTCTCATAAATTATGCAGACTGCTTATCCAAGCTGAGAATTGGTTTACACTTGTGTTCTATTTAAACCAGCTTGTCCGTCTGTAAGTGGACAGAATGTAAAGTGAAAAGCTAACAAGTTGACATGAGGGTGGAGTGTTAAGTGCTCATTGCTGTGCATTGGTTATGCAAGTTTTCGTTCAAGCCTTGGATCTTGATTGATAGGCTACGTTTTTTTCTGTCATTAAGGAAATAGGCTGCCAAACTTCTAGCCCTCAAAAAAGGTTAACTTAAATAAGAAATTAAGTTATGCACAAGATTTTTTCAACTTCATTTGGCTAAAAATCACAATAAAGATCCATCATGAAAGATAGCAGAGAACTGCAGCCACTTTACTATACCAATATGGGTCAGAAGAAGATTTCCATTTTCAAAGGAAGTTTGAATTTCTTTTGCTTATGCTCGAGAAAGATACTTGCTAACCATTTCTTAATGTGATGACACTTCTGATGAAAAACCTATGAACAAGATAATGAATCCCACAGTATACAGGTAGTAACTATCATTCTAATAAGATATATTATTCGTATMACATAACATGAAGCAAGTTGGGATATGCTGTACTTTGTCTGACATCCATTGCTAAGTCTCACATACGTTCTTGTACATATAATAAACTTTAAGTGGTATAATTTTTAATATAGAAGGTGTGACTGCAAGGCGGGCAAGAGAGGGTCTGTACCGGCGAAGAGAGACACTCAAAGTTCGTGAGGGGTTAAACAGGATAGACTTAATAGAGGACTTACACCCCAAGCTGATCAAGGAGACCTGAGAGCCACAAAGAGGGGTCGCCAGCAGGAGGCTGCTGGAGGCACAGATCAGACGCACGGACAGGATTCCCCTGCCGTGGTTCGTAAGGGCCTCTTAAATCTACTAGAACTATTTCCTTATCTTAGCTGTGCTAACCATGAGAAAACTACTGCCTGGGAAGCAGCTAGACATTGCAGACAAAACAGAATATGCACGCCTGGTTCCGACRGGAACTTGGTCAGTGTGTAGTCTCACACGCTGGGCCTGCTATCACGCGCTCTGCCAGTCACTGACTCCTCGCCAGATCTTCTGCAGGCATTCTCACTACAGAAGGGTAGTCATAAAAAGTAAAAATCATACTAGTGGTTTAGTGCTTTATCTTCATCCAAGCAGCTCTGTATCAATATCAAACACTTATTTTCCATACTATTGTTACTGTAATATCCAGTGCTATCATATTTCACACTACTCTACTTATAAAGTACTGCTAGGTACACAGCAAAACACACAAAGTAGACTGATGTGTGCAACAGTATTTTTACTACTTCACATTATTATGACAGGGCTCCATGTTTATACTCTATTTAACATATTAGTCCAAATGTTTAAGAAATTTGAACTTGAACTCAACTTCCAGTTCTTAGAAGAGAGCTTCAGTCCTACTCTGTTCCCTTTATGTTGGTCTACTTGGGCAAAAAGAATGAACTGTTTGCTTAAAGAGCCAAGGAGATTTTTTCTTGTGCAGAGAAATCTCTCAGTCTTGTGCAGTTAGTGTTGCTTTGTCACCCACACTCCAGTCTTTCAGGTATGTCCAATAAAGGAAGAGTTAAAGCTAACACGAGGCTTCTGATGGGTTAAGTGGTAATTCTGTTGCTCATAAAGCCACAAACTTATCTCTGACTACTATGGGAAATGAGACAATGGAAAAGTGGTAGAAAGCCAAATAAGGCCTCTTATCTAAAGGAGTCCCAGTCTTGCTTTCAGTGAAAAGCTGACCTCTGATCTTTTTCATGCTTATTTTTTATATTTCCAGGTAAGATGGAGGAAATATAGCATGCACAACAAGACTCCGACAAGCACTCTCTGTACAGTACATGTGAAGAATGAATTGCGATTGCTCAGAAGAATGACTATGAATAAAATCATGATTCCATTTAAGGTCACAGCAAATTTCAGTGAGAAGAAGGAGCAGAGAATATTAACTTGAGCTATTTACAAACTTAGTTCTCAATGTGTTTCTCCTGTGTCACTAAAAATTTTGAGCAAAGATAAGGACAAGAGTTGAACAGTACCTGAAAGAGTAACCAAGACTGATATTTCCTTTATCCGAAATACAGTTCTCTCTTCCCTGATCTATGCAGGTAGCCTTAGAGCATGGACTCTGTCTTCCTTAGTCCAGCTGACACAATCACAAACCAATAGTTATTGTTTATTCTGTTGGCTCTGTTTTTTTAAGTAAAATGTTGCATTCGAAGCTTTTATCATACATAATTATCAGGTCTGACTAACCACCTAAAAGAATTAAGAACATAAGTCCGTTTGTGCTTGTTTTGTGTGATGTTTAGCAATGAAAAAGGTCCAAATGAGTTGCCTCTGACACAGAGCAATGCCTTGTGCTTTTGGGGCAGTCATGTCCCTGTTAAGTTGCATGCATTCAGAGCAGCTTTTACGCAGTATTATACGGATGCTCAGTTCCCTCCGATCTTTTCCCAAACCACAAGTAGGGCTGCCATAAGCCTCGCAACATGCATACATCTGTAACTCATTTTGAAAATATCTGTTGCCCTCCATTGTCACTCCATCTTCAATATCTAATTCCTGAATATCAGTAAAAGGCTAAACATTTTATCCATGATATCTTGGTGCTGCAGTTTACCCACTGGTGTAAAAAGAGTCAAGGCACTTCTCTACTTCACAGACATGCAGTAGTGAGCATGTTTACAGGGTTTTGATCATGGGTTTGGGGTTGTAGTTAGGTGGTACCTTTCAAAAGGAGGGAAAACATAAATACTTGATAAATGTTTAAATGCACTGGAGTTAGATATGTAACTCTCCAGTATTTTTTGAAAACTCAAATCATAAGTACAAAATAAAACGTATTTTTAAATGGCCATTCCAAAATCTAGATTTCTGTGAAATGTCCCTGCACTGTTAATTTCCCCTTACTATATATTCTAAGCTCAGTGATGATTCATCAATCAATTCACTTCCTTATCAATGTACTGGTATGATTTGTAATCCTACTGCAGAAGATGTCATTATGAAGAAGGATTTTATAAATCTGTTTCCCAACTTAAGGTAAGAATCAATATCAAAATATTTTCAGCTGTTTAGTTCTCACTAAAAACCCAGGCAGAAAATCAATGTTAGGGGCTTTCCTGACCTTGGACTTCTGCATTGCAGGTTTTTAAGAGACTATATAAAATCACATCTCTGTAAGTCTAACTTCTACATATGGAAAGAGTTTTTCCTAATTTATTCTCCTCAGCCCCCACAGTTATTATGAACTGTGATAACTACGATTCTTAATTTTTGACAGTCCATTTCTAATACTAAATTTAAACCTGGTAGAAGGAGATGTAACTCTAGTTGGATGATTCTCTATTAGAATGTTACTTTTCTCTTAATTATTTCTGGATTGTAATAAGATCAGAAAATACAAAATATTTGAAATGAACAAGTACTGAGCCAGATGTCACTATGACTGCAAATGAGATGGATGGCTTTTATAATCCTTGCATCTCATTTGTCCCTTGACCCTTCTTTTCCCATGTTCTGAGATGTTGTGATATCAGCATGGACAACTTAATATGCCACCTACCTGAAAGGTCTCTAAACTGACTTTCATACATAGACCATTCCATTTGTATCAGAAGTGTAGCAGTATGACAGAAATTTTATTAACTAAGCTGATGTTACAGGATAATTTTCTTTTATTTTTGGCAGCTGTTCAGTACCTACGTGGGCAGTGCCTGTAGGATTTGAAATTCAGTCTTCTGCGTTGACTTTGCTGTAAGAACATGATTACCTTTTGGATTTGTTTTACTTCTCGAAAGAGTAGATACAATCTGCAATAAAATGTGCTGTTTGCTCTAATAATGTTGTATATGACTTTTGGGGGTTTTATCTTAAAAAAAGTTAAATATAAAAATGAAATATAATAACCCCATTCTCTTCTTAACATTAACTAAAACTTAATGGAATAAAAATTGTGTTTACTTGATTGAATTTACTAGTCTTTCTGATGCCATAAAATGTAAAATTAAGAATAATATATGTTCATTTTTAAAATAAGCAAAACTAAACTATAAAATTTTAGATGTCTTTGAATGTACATCAGGGAATGTAACACTAGCAGTTATATAAATTTACTGCTGATATAAGTTTACTGCTCTGTGACCAACTCTTAGTTACAGTTTGCACTCAATGTCAGAAAATGAACCTTACAAATTTAACGTGGTTTTACTTTGGACATTGATATGTGCTTTATACAGCTGTACTTTTCTACATGCTGATATAAATAAACAGTATTCTTAAAGAAACATTTAAATAGTAGTGTCTTTTTTAAATGTTTAAAAATCCAACATCAAGAAGAGACCGTGGAACCTTGAGATTGTTTTAAGCAATAACTATTCAAGGTGACTGTGCTAATCACAGTAATTTAAAGTGACATTAAAGGGATGCCCATAAATATCTGTGTGTCCATTTTATCAGTCAAGACAAGGAACTAGGAAACTTCTTCCTACGGGAAACAAAATGTATCTCTGTGCCAGGAGGTAAAGAAGGCATGGCAGGGCCCTTGAACGGGCTAACTGGGGGATGATGGGCATGCTTTGAAGCATGCAGGATCCAGAATTTGCAGAGAAGACTGTTTTCCTTGTCATAAGTGATATATGGAATCCTATTTATTGTCAGTTTTATTCTAAGAGCAAAGAGAGTTTGGAGCATTTTCAAAGCACATACAAAACTGAAGTTTTTTACTTAAGAGATACTTTTGGGCTGGGAGCAAAATTTTTGCTGCAAAACAGAAGGATAAAGGGAAAGAGTGGGAGCTATGTGGAGAGCCCTGAAGACTTAGTTTTGATGCTCTTGCTGCTGCAGAGTACATGAGTTGATAGGACCCACACCTGACATGATTTGCCTAGGTGATGACCAGTCTGCTTTTCCAGGGCTCTCACTTAAACAAATGAATGAGCAGAACCTAGAATCTGGTGGGCCCCAGTAGCTCTCACTCCAGGAGTTGCCTACATTCCCAATGCACAGAGCCAGTTCTGGCTCTAGTTCTGACCTTAGATACTGGACTATATTTGAGCTGGATAAGGTTTCAGTATAAAAAGTCACAGCAGAACTGGTTTTCTGCTGATATTTCATGTCTGATAACTATGGCTGTGAGAATAGCCATAGCAATTCCTTTTCTTGGGAAAATTCCCTCTTCTTTGTTTGCACAATTTTAATCTGGCCAGTTCTTGGTAATTCACCTTTCTTACTCTCTGTGCTATTGCACTGTCATGGTTAGATGACCCCCAAAAGTGACACTAAATTTGTGGCAATATTAGGTGGAGTAGTAGCAGAGCATTTAAAGGTTTTTTTGAAGCAAGTTAGGTTATTAGCTGTTTTAAAGGAAATGCACTTGCTTTTGAAAGATAGCACTGAAATTGAGTATAATACTTGTATCATCTGTCTCTCTAAAAAATATCCTTTCTAGAAAGTAGCTTATGGAACAAAGAACTTGAAAAACTTCTTTATATAAATTGTTGATAATTTTCAAAGGATGAAGTATGAGCCTTTTTTCTAAAGTGATATCTAAGTGTTTCCAAAGTCATCATGCTTTTGAAGACACAGCAATGTTGATGGACTGACTAGAGCAATTAACAGTGTTCAATGACAGGGCATGTCGCTAGCCTCCTTCATTGTGCCTATGCTGTTTTTTGATGAAAAGTGGTGAAGACTATGAGTTTAAAGACTTGATAGGTTCTGTTTCCAATAGAGGGTGAATCTTCCAAGGACACGGCAAATTACACAGATTTACTACATTTTTGTTCAGTCCAGCTACACTGTTTTTCCTATGTTCCAAAGCAGTGGTTTATATTAAAACCTTTAATGTTTTTTCTTAAAGGAAAATCAGTTTCCCAGTAACAATAATGATTTGGCCAAACATGGGAAGGACATGAAATCACTGATTTTAAATAATTATGCTGAGGCATATACATACCGGGGCAGTAAAACTGCTTATTTTTTGCCCAAATGGAAATAGGACATTTCTCTAATCCTTATATATAGAATATTATGTTCTCTTCTTGTAATTTCAGAGAATCCTCTTACATCTCATGTGCATAGATTATGCAAAGTAAAAGGTGAACTCACTGATCAGGCATCAGAATCTTGTTATTATTAAAATGACAGCATTAGCTTATTCCTTATAGAAAAACAGGTAAACAAAATGTAAGTACAGCAAATTGTTTGCATTTCATATGATGAAATGCTACCAGGAAAGCTTATAAAATTCATAAAGGTAATGTAATAAACATTCTCCATAGTTAATGGGAAGAAATTTACAGACTGTAGATTTCTTGTTTCTATCTTCCTGACATTACAGAAAGGCATAGGCATTTTCATGCGATGCCATATATATATATATATTTTTTATAAATCAAAAATAAAGTAAAAAAATGTAGGAAGCAGTGAGATGCAGTGTAGGATGATGGATTTAAATAGGTGTCTCCCACAGGGAGTATTGTTGGTGCTGATATCTATATTGTTCATGCTGTTTTTACACATTCATCAGGAATGGAACTGTGAGTGGTCAGGGCCAAGAGTGTCAAATGAATATCACTGTTTTCAGGCAATCTCTAACMTGAAAAGGAACTGGGAAATTATAAGCTCATTTTACCATGTGTTTGCAAGAGAAAACACCAAAAAATCAGGGAGTCAATGTTTCTCTTCTTACTAATGTTAAACTGAGTACTACTTTCAGTGTAAGAAGCACTAGAAGATTGGACCCTTTAAACTGTGATATTGTGATACTGTGATACCTTAATTCCAATGCTGTAATGCTTTATGTCATGAATAGTTCCACTCTTCTCAAAGGAATCAATTACATTTCAGTCTGATTAACAGTATCAGAAGACCCTTAATTTAAAAGCCGCCTTTTACTATTTTTGCATACAGTGTTCACCACAACAGCACCTTAATACCTGACTGAGAACTCTGAGTGGTGATGCACTCAAATAAATAAAGACAAAGAGAGAATATCATATAGTTAAGTAAGACAATGAAGAATGCCAACGTAACACCAATATCGGGCTCTACCCATGTCAGTCTGGAGATATGAAAAGAGGTATTGTAATAATTAAGAAAAAATACATCTAGTTTTGCCTTGGGCTGTAATGACTTACGGTCAGTTTGTTTTGGTGGGGTTTTCAAGCACAGTTTAGAATGTGTGTACACAGCTAACATTATTATAGCAAGATATTCATCCTGCAGATTCTTACTTGAGAGTCAACATTCACATATAACTTTCTGTAGGCTTGGTTCAAGACCAAGATAAGAATTTCCCCATTCCACATTAATGAAAGGGAAGACTCCCTGCAAGCAATTATTTTTGAAATATTTAACTGAAGAGTCACATAAAGGTAGTAAAGCTGAGAGAAAGATATCTGTAGAACGGGAAAAAAATCTGAGCTTTTGCTCATTGTGAAGGGGTAACACATTTTTTAAAAACAAAAATAACAGACAAGTGTATAACAACTGGCTACCTTGTAAAACAGGTAGATTCCTTTTTCATGGGTCATTGTTTTGGGGAAATGAAGTGAATTGACTTTTTTATATCAGACAGAGAATGAATTTCCTTCAGGGTGTGCAAATGAAATAAAGATTGTGTATTCCACTGGACATGGTCTAACAGACATTGAGGAACAAAAGGGTGAGTAAAATCGATAAATCTTACATACATACAAATGTGACAATAAAAGAGAGGTGCTATTGGTCCAAAATGGAAAGTTCAGCATTCTTCTAATCTGCCTCTTGGAACAGGTAGTAGATTTGCCGACTTTGCTTTGAATCATCAGACAAAAAGACATGAGCTACTCTGGTGCATACCACCAAGCTTACTCTCATCACAAGTTGCTAGGAAATTGCTGTATAGTTCTGACCTTAGATGCTGGGCTCACAGAGAATAATGTAAGATGTTTTGAAGTACAGCATGGGCCCACCGAGACTTGATGCAAAACTGGATCTTGGTATCTACATGACTGATCCAAAGATGTGTTCAAAGTGCTGGGGATTTTCCCATATTGTTTAAGCTCCCAAATCTAACATGCAGAAAGCGAAGAGGAAAAATCAGAAAATCCTTTAGGACACAGCTTCTAGACTTGGAAACAACAAACCTGTCACATCTGTCCAAAAGTTGTGAAAATGTGAGCTTCAAAGGATGAAACAATGAGTAAAGTAAATATGATTAAGATAAATAGGAAACAGTTGGCAAGCAGCAGAGGAAGGCAAAGGAATACAAAGGTGTTACAGAATTTATAATTATAGGAACACAAAGGATGAGAACAAGCAGTCCAGTAAATGAAATGGGACTGGGGGGAGTGATACAATGGAGGCAGAAGCGGGACTGCATCTTTATTTATGGTATGTATCAAATCAAGTAATGAATCAAGATGGTAGTTTTATCTGACAAAACAAGGATTATTAGAAAAAGAATGAATGAACAAAACCACTTCCACTACTGATTCTTCTGGACATCATACAGTGTGGTTGCATTTGACAAACCAAGTGAATGAACAGAATAACTTCACCCAATGACCATGCACCCTGAGTTCTCATCCTTATAGCAGTACTTAGAATAGTACATAATAGGAAAAATAAGCAAAAACACCAGTGAATAAGATACATTTTTAATGTCAACTATCAGAAATGTTCATTTCTTTTATTTAAGGCTTGCATAGATAATTTTCAAGGGAATTACATAAAACCATTTTTTATTCTGAAGCAGGGATAGAGGCTTAGAGGGAGAAAAACCTTATCCATGGACTCCTGTTCCAAGTTTGTAAAATTTTTATAGCGCACAGTTTTCTGTGGATGGACTGATAGCAAAAGTCCTTTTATTTATTAGTACAAATGTTATCACTGAAATCATCAAATTAATTAAAAAAATGCAGAAGTTAAAAAAAGGTTGCTAATGCCAGGTGCTGGCAAATGGGAACGGGTAAATGTGTCTTACTTCCCAAAGAAATGGATGAAACACAACCCTCATGAGCAATGCAATGTTAAAAACAYAGATTTTATTTTCTTCTTTGCAAGGAATATTACTTGGAAAGGCAGTATAAGAACTTAAAATGATCTTTCCAGTATCATTCATGAAAATATGCTAAATGTATGATATAGAAGCTGGAGTTGTAAAATTATAGCCCTTCACAAGATCTAAAACGAAGTTATGAAGGA
This sequence comes from Apteryx rowi, assembly GCF_003343035.1. Classification (NCBI taxonomy): domain Eukaryota; kingdom Metazoa; phylum Chordata; class Aves; order Apterygiformes; family Apterygidae; genus Apteryx; species Apteryx rowi. Next base: position 88,660 of record NW_020450668.1, on the reverse strand, counting down.
AGTACATTTCCGCTTAGATCTTAATCTAAGATTAAGTAAAGCTAAGACATCAAATAGAAAGGAGACTAAAGCAGAAGATATAAAGTTTAGATACATGGCCCTAAGACATAATTTACTTTAGATTCTACAGAACAGGATTTTAAAAATCAATTTGAAATATCTTTGCCTGAGAACCACAGTGGGACTAAATAATTATTTTGATACACACCTGTCTTTGTAGAAAGAAATAGAAATTAATTTAACCTGTGCTATATATAATTTTGTTCTCCTACTTTCATGTTTCTTAAACACATTTCATGTTCACTGTTGCTTTTCTATTTCAGATTGTTTATGGAAACATACTGCAGGAAAAAAAAGAAATGATTACCAGGCTGGAGTACAGTAATAGAGTAATAGGATATTGTCACAGAGTTCATTTAATGTCTTATTTATGATTTATAGTTGTTTTCTTAACTTGCCTTCAAGGTACACAAAGGAATACAAGTCACAAAGCTGTTATAATATACATAAATATTTATTCAAATGCATTAATTTTTCTCTCTGATAACTACCACTACTGCAGACTTGAAAAGGTTCATACTTTGAAAAATTGCTTGTTCCTGGATTTTAGTAGTATTTTTTGCCTTTTTCTCTTCAGTCTTACCAAAAGAATTCATTTTGGAAAATGACTGATGAATAAAATGTTTGTCAAAAAATGTGCACATGGAACAACTTTATGAAGTTCTAACTTGAAAAGCACTGGACTGCTGTAATATTCCTATATTTTTTGACTCTTGTGTCTAAGGGCAACAGTTTGTATGCAAAACAAACAAACCAAAAGGTTTCAGGCTGTTCCCTCTGGATTTTATCCTGCTTTACTTGGAAAAAATGAGGGAAGCCTGCTTTGAGATTTATGAAAATAGGATACGCAAGTAAAACCTTCCACTCATTTTGTTCTAAAATGCCATGCAGTAGGTTTAGTTATCTAAACCCAGGACTCATCATAGTGAAAGATTTCTCATAGAGCATCCAGAGCACCCTCAAACTGTCAACATGACAAGTTCATTGTGCTACCTGACCAACATGAGTAACTTTCACGGTAGTATTTCCAGTATTAAATCTCTAGTCATACATTCTCATCAGCTTCCAGGAAAAATAACCCAGTGAGATAGAAATAAAAGTTCTCATTTTTTAAAATTAAACAGATTAATTATACTTTATCATTACTCAAAATTAGAAATCACCTTTTAGTATCTAACTGGTTCTTCTAGAACAAAGATTGCTCTCAAAGGATTAAAAAGATCTCAGTAAGACTCTGAAGGTGTCTGTAAATCATCACCATCACAATAAACCCACAGATAGTTACTGGAGGTGAAAATAGTTTCTGACCTGAGCTCCAAAGATAAAGATGTATTAAGCCAAGACTTAGGTCAAGAAATATGATCAGAAGAGAAGAGCTGGATCAAGAAGACAGAACGCGTGTGCCACAAAGTTAGTTCAGGACAAAGAGTGAGACTGAGCTAAAGTAAAATCAGGCAGGAAAAAGGACTGGAAAGAACTGTGGAATTAGACACAGGAATGTAGCTTTACCAAAGTGGCTAGACAGTTCTCAAGACCGGCTGGAAGGCTTAAACATAATGGATAGCTCATGCGACAGTTCTCATCTCCTCCTGTACTTGTTCTGGCATAGCAAGTCCTTAGTCCCCCAAAAGACCGATTTTGCCCCTTTTGGCTGAAAAACCAAGTGAGCTTACTCATGATTAATGATACATATCAAGCTTACTATTTCACAAAATCTTTTAAATAACTTTTATAAGTAGAATTGTGAAATTCACCATTTTCATCAGGAAAAAATATGTGACATATTTATGTGGCTGACTGCATGTATTTAGATTTTCCATTTATTTAAAACAAACTCTGTGTTTCTATCCATTAGGGCCTTCCACATAAAGTATGTTACATGGATTAAAATAATGTGGCAGTATCTACTTTAGTTTGTAGAAAGCCTTGCAAAATGATGCAAGGCTATTTCATTATTCAGTATTAACTAATACTAACTAACTGTTTTACAGGTCAGTTTAGCAATGAGGTTTTCATAGATGCTATAAAGTCTAATATATGGTGGAAAAGGGAGTTTTTTCTAAGGAAGAAGAGACAAAGTTCACAAAAGAGAGAGGAAAAGAGACTGAGAGAATAAGGAGCAGAAATAGTGATAAGCTAACAATGAGCACATTCATGTATTAGTGATGCTGGTGTAACCATAGGGTACTGAAGAAATAATAATGACTAAATATTTAGTTGCTACAGTTACTATCCTTGATCTTTGTAAGAACCTCCCAAAGTGACAGCAATGAGCACTACTGTGGATCAAGGCCAGTTTTGCACTTTTGTCCATGGACCATAATTAAAAATAGATTAATGAATAAGGAAATGCCTGCATAAAGAGATCAGCCTTGCAACATTTCCCAAAGGTCGTTAGACTTTTTGAAGCCTAAACTGTAGTTTACATCTGCCCATTTAATGTAGATCTTTCCCTTTACAGCACATTTTTTCACTGCAAAGAAGCCAGCTGATCACATATTCCAGTGAAATACAAAGACACTATTATTCATACTCATAGGTTGGATTGTAATAGGATTGATGATATGGGCACCACTGTTTTCAGTAGCATAAGAGGACGTCATCCCTGTGCTTGTACAAAGCAAACTATTTTCATTTAGAAACCCATGGAAACAAAAGTATAGAGGGGAAGTATTATTACGACTTTTAGGGCTGCCCCAAAGGGTTCTTTCTGTACCTTTTCTGCAAAGATATTTTTCTTGTGGTTTATAACTATCATTTTCTATATAATTTCAGCTGGATTTCACTGGCCCTGTCCGTCCAAATTGTGGTGAAAGGTTGCCATATACTTTTAATGAGATGCTGATTTTTACCCCAGATACACTTGCCTCTCATACTTGAAATCAAATTAGTGGGACGAAATGAAGAAAGAAAATAATTTTTCTACAACTTTCAGCAAAACTTCATGTTACTGTTCAAAAGAGAAGACAGCACAGACAGACAGAAACAGAACAAACTACAGCCCAAGAGTAATAATGCAGAGTACGTAGTCAATGCTTCTTGACTTTTTGCAATGACGTCACCTTTTATTACTTCTTGCCAATTCCATCTTTATTTGATTGGAAGCAGATGATGCAGTCTGGTTCTTATTAACTCCTGGCCTCTTCATTTAAAGTTTGACTTCTGGTTCAATTTTATATCCTTGTTAAAAAACTTTTGTGTGTTTACATGTGCATGTTTTGTTTTTCAAAGAGCACATCTGACACCTTTCTGYGGCTGCATAATTTCTTTGCATTCTGAGTTGTTCTGTTATAAAGGAAATACCAGCAGAATGTACCACAGCGTTTCATAAATGAACTCTACACAGGACCAGAACTTGAACTGTCATGAATCTGAGTAACTCCATGGACATTTAAGACCTAACAGGGACTCCCTAGGAACTGGCTATTGCGTTATGTTGTCCAACCTTAAAGGAAATAATGAAGAAGAAAAGGTCATTCTCTAGATCACAGCCTTAGGTTTCTCTACAATGTGCTTATTATGAAGGCCTGTGGAAGGAGGGTTTTCTTTCACCTCTGTGCTCCCTTGTTTCTGATGCTAATTTAAATTATACAAGTTACTAATAGTCTCTCCAGAGCAATAGTCCCAAATGAGAATCACTGGTGAGTGAGGCATTCTCATTAGATTCTTTCACTGGGTGCTTCTACCAACACTACCACTTGTTTTTGAAAGAATTTTCAACTAATCAGTTTTCTGAATATTTTTCTCTGTCAGGTCAGTGAAAGGAACAACAGCATGAAGGAGAGTAAGGCCTACCAATTACTGATTAAGATTTCTTATTTCCAGTGGACAACTGTCTGGGATACATAATTTAGTACAGTCCCAAAGATCTGTATAAATCAAAAGCACAAACAGGTAGGGATTATACAAATCTGAAAGGAGCTATGTTTTTGCTAATCAGATTAAAGTGCTAAATATGACACATCAAAAGGATGAATGACATCCTGTATAGTTTGTACACAAAAATATTTGGAACTAGGTAAGATATCTGGGGTTACAGATGCATGATAACATGCTCAAACATTCTGCACAGTGCTGAACAGCCATAAAAAATCAAAACAAATTATGGTGAGCACACAGTTGTGATAAGCATTAATAGTACTTTTATCTGATATAATGCTCTGCTGATGAAATATACTACCATGGCCAAGGCCATTACTTCCAGATGGAAACATGGTATTTTGAAAGCCACAGTCTAACACAAAATCTCAAAGGAAGCTGTGTAAGATAATTTTATTTGATTATTTGGTTTTGAGTTGATCTTTTACAGGACATTGCTCCACAGTGATACAAAAATGAGAGGGGGGTTAGATATTTTAGGAATTTTGCAGGCCTGATAACTTCTTTTCTTACTCCAAGACATTGTTAAAATAATGAGAACAGAGAGAAAGAAACTAGAATAACACAGAGACTCAAGGATTTTAGTTACTTGGAACCATGAGCTTAGTGAGGTCACTTTTCTTAGCTGGAGGATTTCCCTGTTCTTGGCACATATAAGATGTGTTCTATGTGATTTTTGTTCAAATCCATCTCTACTTGTTCATAAAATCCAGTGTATGCAACCTATATACTTTTTATTGCTCAGCTTGGCTTCTGTTTTTGTTTTTTTTTTTTTTTAACAGTGGAAGAGGCTGTCTGGCTAACACAAGAGCATGTATTCAGACACCAAAAAGTGGGTATGCTTGTTAATAAATTTCCTTAAATTGCTGCCTTTTCCAAAAGATAAATAAAATAGTAACATGAAATGAAACTGACACTCAGTGTGCTCTTGATACCAGGACAGACATTCAGGTTCTTGCTCAAACAAATTTAGGCTAGGAATTGGTGTGAAAATTTTGCATAGTCAAATTCTCTCCTGTCATTTTTTGTCATTTTTGATGCAGATATGATAGCCTTTCTGTGGTAATTTCAGCTTATTTGATCTACACCTAAAGGTGTGTAGGTCTTACAATATTACCCTTCCAGTTTATCTACTAAAACCTGATTTTATGCCACATTAGTCCAGAGGAGTTTTGTCAGCAGCTTTACCTGGAATAAAAACAAGATGTTCTCATTGTCTTTGTATGCTTTAAGAAAGGTCATATGTAGTCATATTTCAGTACAAATAGTTAAGAAGAGAAGTTAAAAGATTTTTACATGTTTAGGTAGTAATGTTTTGCCTAGGATCTTATCGATGGACTACCTGGACCACATTACCAAAAACAGAATAGACATGCATTTGCAAAAAATCAATATTGGGGGACACAGATGATCATTTAAGAGGAGAGCAGACATGAATAGTTTTCATAGACCAGCTGGAATTCCTTTGGAGACCTTTTTCTGATACAACTAAATACAACTAATGGTGGAAGATATATATTTCTGCCTAATTATCAGGGTACTGATACTGAACAGAGCAATGAATGGAGTGTGAGGTGGCTCTAAGCTTCACTGACTGCATGAGCCATAAAGGATGATTCGAAGGCTGGAGAGCGACCAGTGAGGGTCTGATGCTGGTGACTGTAATCTGATGTTGTCATTTATGCTTGTGTCCAAAGCCATTCAGGCAAGAAGTGAGGTGACCAAATAGTAGCTACCAGCAAGTGCAAATCACCTGCATATTTCTACTGTAAAGTACCAAAGTTTGTCTTGCCACATGGGATATCTTAATAAGGAGAATCTTGCTGTGACTCTGAGTGATATTAAGAAATATGATTTCTATCTTTGTATGGAATTTATGAAACCATCTGAACTTTCTGAACCAGTCCATTCTTACCTGAATACACTGTAGGCTTAGTCTTGGGAAAACAGCTGTCATATGAGTTCAGGAAATTCACCAGGATGACATTCTGGAGGGATTAGGATTGGTAAATGACTGTATGTATGCATACAGGATTTAATAGGGCATGGGGGAGGGAAGAAGAAGGGCAAAACTATAGCTCTTCCTTGTGTGGGGATCTGTCACGAGCACAGTTACTCCAGCTGATTTTAGCAGCAGGAATGGTATTTAATATTCTCTTTCTGGCACAGAATAGGAACAGGTGTCTGCACTGACCCTCTTAGAATTCTGTATTCTTGGCCAGGAGGTATTCACATGCCTTTGGATCACACTGGAGAGGTGAAAATTTTACTTTTGTCTCTGAGATGGTGCAGTAGGAAAGAGCTTGCTTGCCTAAGCAAAGGCTCCTCTTTGAATCAGGCTTAGTGCCTTTCCAGTGCTGCTAAGAYTGTTGGAGAAGAAGTACTTATTTTAGTATCTCACACAGACTAAGTACATCAGGTTCAGTGTTTTTACCTTTTGTGGTCTTCTTGGAACAGAGTAGATGCCTGAGGGGGGGAAAGTGAAGTAATAAATTATGTTTAATTCGGCTTAGATGCAAGTCAGATGAAAACAAGATTTGACTTATGAGGTGGAAGAAGCAAGAAGAAAAAGTGGGGTTATTTATACAGCTGAAAAGGTATGCCTACCATTTGTTTAAAGGATTTGTGACCTTTACAGATCTTGTTGAATCTCTAGATCCTTCTGGCTACCCCAGCTGCAGCTGTTACTTAGATGGCTTTTATTCTTCAGTGTTTTTCTTCTTTGAGGTCTGATTATTGTTATGTACTTTTCACAAGATAATATGTTTAAAACATTGAGACATTACAGGCTGACACAGAATTCCTCAGCCTGCTTTTAAGACAATTTCTCTTCCTCTTTTGTTCCACTAGCCGCCCCATATAACAAAAGCATCCTAAACGAAGTTTACAGTGTTGTTTTGGATTGGAAAAAAAAAAAAAAACATTGTCAAGTATGACAGCCAGCTCATTTCACTGCAGGTACTAGCAGCTGGAGGGGTAAAGTGAGGGGGGGAGAAGCATTTCCACTGCGAACCGTGATCACATAATGTAAAAACAATTAGATACAGGAGTAAGCATTAACATTTGCTTGAAAAATCTGAACACTGCATTCGGATTATTTTCACATTTGTTTTCCAAAGTATTCTATAAAATGAATGTACTAATCAGAATTTTCACTGACTGAGAACAGAAAGTAGATTTTGAGCATGATTTCAAGAACTAATCAGTTTAAGAGAGAACAGAAGCCTGCCCCATGGCCTTTAGGTACATTCAAAACTAACCTACTTAAACTGGCATTTCAAAACAGAACCCTGTCAATGTATTGTTCAGAAATGACCTGAATACAGCAGATGTTTTGATAAGAATACTCAAGGTGATTCCAACTGAAAAGTCATAAGCTGCCTGAAGAACCTTTGGGGCCTGAAAAGGAAAAATCCAGAATGTGTTTACTGTCTGCATTTATACTTTTGTATAAATGCACAGATACTTTCAGAGCCCAATTCTCTGACCAAATTTCACACTGTTTAGCTGTAAGGGTGCTTTGGGGGTCACTGGGTACATTCTACCTGTTATGTACCAAAAAATGAAAATTCAACTGTATGTGGCTTGTTGATCCCTTTTCTGGAGATGACCTGCACTTGAAAACTGTGGTTGGAGTTCTGTCAGTCCCCCAACACTCAAGGTCACAGAAGCTGGTCCATATGAAAAGCTCTCCCACCACCCTCTGCGCATGTCCCCCACTCCACCCCCATAAGCCACAACGCATAGTATACCTTTTCTAAAAGGCCACAGCAGAGTGAGACACGCAGACTTCTCAGCACAAGGCACCACACAAATTGGCATAAGATCTACACTGCCTGGAGCTTGCTATCTGGATCATGACCTGGAGTTAAGAGTGCCTGACCTTTTCTCCTTCTGTAAAGGAGAGAAGGAGTGAAAATACAACATTCCCCCACAGTTTCAGCAAGATGAACTACAACCACCTTGCCAGAAGGAACAGATAGCTCAGAGACCACTACACTTGGAGCAAATTACATAAAAGAAAAGAGCCCTTACCTAAGGAGGGCAGCCTCCTCAATGTAAGAAGGGAGTAGGTTGAAAAGAGGCCTGTCTTCCTGACTGGTGTATAAGGGGATATTTGACAGGAAGGCAGGAAGTATTATGCAGCATGTAGCAGTGCACAGCCTTGTTCACTTTTATTGGCTCAGAAGAAAATTAAAGGCATAAAGCTGGAGGTTTGTGGTCTTTTTTAAGAGGGTTGCCTTTAGTACTGCACTTAAAAACTGTGATAGTTTTTTTAGTTCATTTTATTGAATGTGTGGAAGAAGAGTCCATGGTCTGAATTTAAGGTTTCTCTGAAAGGCAGTGTAGGACAAGTTGCCCTGATTTTGCTTATGTTGGTGGCAAATCATTTTTAGCAGATTAGAGGAACTAAGACAGAACAAACCCTGTTTTTATGTTCTTTATCTCTCTCTGAATGCATTAAGCAATACATTTCTTAATGCTCTAGCCTGCGTGTGCATAGAGTCTGACTACACTCTGACAGATGGCCTGTATCAAAGTTTTCCTTGAAAGAACTGTGACTAATGTGAGCTTGCCCCATTAATCAAATGTGGTCTGTATGGAAATATTCCCTAGCCATTAACTGAGTAATTTTAAAAGGCCTTAGTTAGAAAAGACGGGCTTTGTGTATGTAAATGTTCTCTCTGGGGTTATTGTCCTGTGAGGCAGACAGAATGTGAAGTCTGTATGTTTTGGGCTTGTTCTTAAGGTGTGCTCCATAATCACAGGTTTTTTTATATAAGAACTACAAAGTTTACTAATTCTTCTCAACCAATTTTTTGGTTTTGTGCTTGTTAAAATAAATTATTTTCTTTCATTCTTTTTCTTTTCTTTTTTTCTTTTTTTTTTACAACATGTTTCTGCTCTCTTGATTTGATACTCTTTGGGAAGACTCAACTCTGAAGCTCTCCCATTGGCAAATGGGGACATCAGTGTCACCTAGCGAATGAAAAGTTTGCTCAGTCTGCATCAGGCTTATACCACCACTTATAGCATTCCCCCCTTCTCCCCCCCGCAAAAAAGCCACAGACTAGTAGATAGCTGGGGGGAAAACAGGTACTTGAAATATAAGCTAACGAGAGAGAAGGAGCAGAAAATGCAAAGGTTTTGGTGTTCAGACACAGAGAGGGTGGGATAACTGTGGCAAACTACCTTCTTTGTCTTATATTATGCACTGGACAGGGCTACAAATACAGCCTCAAAGAAAATGATGTTGAAGTAAAAAACCCAGTAGGGCCGCATAGCTCACGCCGCAATATGTATCTTTTCTATAATGGCCTTGTTATTGGACAGATGCAGGTAGTGAAATGGTGTAAGGTCTCATTTCACAGTTATATATTGATTATGCTCTCTGTGTAAGTAGGAGAAGAATAATAACAASCTTGAGTGTGAAGAATCCTTACGTTTGTTTTTACTAGGTGGAAGAAGACAGCTCTGTAGTGAGATTTTATTAAAGAACGGAGATAGAAAACTGCAGTTAGGGCTGGACAATGCAACCAGGATGCTATGTCAATGTCAAGGCAACAGACGGGAGAGTCTGCTTCAGGAGAGGAGGGAAGATGGATGAGAAAGGAGGGGGAAAAGAAGTGGAGTCTCTGGTCTACAACTGGACAGCAGCAGAAGTTTTCACAGCATTATTGTTCAAATGTAGCATATAAGAGTTATAGATGAGGAAATGGCATTCTGCATTCCCTCTTGGAGTTAGTGATTAGTGAACTCTACAACCCTGACTGATCAGGCAGTAGCCATTCTTTGCAACAGCGTCCAGCTGTCAGTGCACAGACTTAGTAGTGCACAGCAGGCCATTCTGATCCTGACAGTGTTCTTCATGCTAGCATTGATCCCCTTTCGAACAGTGTCAGGAGACCTTGAAGTAGATGAAAAAACAGAAGGGGATGAGAATGTATTAAAATCCCAGAGTGCTTCTTGACAATGTCACCTCTAGTGGACTCACTAATGCCAAATGGCTGTATTACAACCAGTATGAGTCTGTAAGAACAGAGTTCTGTTCACGTACACTAAAATGACAGCCTGGAAATGAGCTTTGTGCTGTTTCAGGTCCTGTGCTGGGTCATTGTAAAAGATCATGAAGTCGAATTTCAGCTTCAAAAGAAGTAGYGGCACTCTGCTGGTCATCTCACACGGGCACCATTTCAGAACTGCTGAGATGGTGGGCATAAATTCAATATGCCTGCATCATCAGTGTCAAACTCTCACTGTAATCAAGAGTGTCTTGGCTATATATGATGAATGATGCTATCATGCTTCTGTTTAGACCCAATACAATGGTTTCAGCTAAGGCTGAGGCTTACACCATTCAGGATAGCATGATTTGTGAGATGAACTAATGTACTGCAGTAGGGACCGTCTCCAGCAGTGGGTGTGGCTATCCTGATACCTTCAGGATACCTTTACCTCTACCTCTACCTCTGCTTCTGTCAAGATTCCTGCTTCATCTGTCATCATTTCCCAACTGTGTAGATAATACTTTGGAAAAAACAGGTAGGAAATGAAAAAGTAATATGGAAACTGAAGGACAGAGGTGGCATGTGATAGCATGGGGTGCAGATGATCAGTGAGACATACCACAGATGTCAGAAAACCTTGTTAGTCATGCAGCAAGACAAGCGAGATGATAGGTTCTGCCATTGAAGACAGACTTTCTGGCTTGCTACATTATTTTGACTCTAGAGGACACTTTCATTCTGCAGTCTCCTAGTAAAGCAGCCTCAGTAGCACTTCAACACATTTAACTCATAACAGTTTAGCACACTGTAGGTGGAGCCCATGAACCTGACTCTGCTACTATTTCACTGACAATAGCACACTCCACAAATAGTCCCACTGCAGTACAGTTATCTGTTTGCTCAACTCTGTTGAGGAGATTATTAGTAACGTACAAGGCCAAAATACAGTGCTCGTTTTAAGCTCTGGTTCATTGACTTTAATCAGTCATCAGTTATGAAGACACAATATCCCCATGGGGGGCTGTTTGGAAAATAAACCATTTTCTACTTAGCAGATTTAGCTTATACTACTTTGTTATGAAGTCCTCTAATGATACGATTAAATGGATGCTAAAAAGATTGCTTAAAGATCCTGTAATTGTTGTTAGTCAAGTCGGACTGAACTGAGAGATGAAGAAGTTGTTGAGCTAATAAGGAATATTGCTGGGTTATGAACACATTCAATATGCTGAAAGAGAGGCTGGAGTATGAGACAACAAATCTGGACCCATTGCTCAAACACTGAAAATAGTGTTTGTATTCTAATCTAGCAGTTTGGACCATTGCAGAGATACTGTAGAGGTCAATCTAATTCAGTTAATGTCCAGGTTCAGACTCCTGGCATTTGCAGTTTCTGAGCCTCAGGAATGCTTTCAGCACTGAAAAAAAACAAAAAAACAAAAAACCCCACCCAAAAAAACAGAAATATGTATATGTATTAAAAAATGGCAACATTGCAAAAATTTGTGGAGTRGTAAATAACAAGAGGTACAAATCAACTATACTGGCCATTTTGAATTGCTTGGTAAAAGAGATTCATCTTAACAACATTTATTTTTATATAGCCAAATTCAGGTTCACAAAGCTGAAAAAAGAAAGGCTGAGGTCACACTTCATCAGATGGGAGACAGGATACTGTCTTCCATCTATGACATCTTTTAATGTCAGATGTCATGAAAAGGAAAAATAAAAGAATTTGAAAACAATATTCTGATATTCTGTTGTTTTGCCTTAGAATCAGTAAAGTAGAGCACAACAAATACAGGATAGATTATTAGACTGTGGAATGCAGCTTCATTTGACATTGACTTTTGGCTCTCCTGCTTCCTTTAAGATCTCAAGCTTTAAGATTTGTAGACCAGCCAGTATATTTTCTCTTCCTTTTTTTCCTTCCTTTTTTCCTTTTATGCTCATGAAAGCTACAGGATTTTTTGTTTTGTTATGTTCATGGAGACAAATAAATTTTTTCACTCAGTCATGAAGCTAGCAAAGAGGCAAATCTCAGAGGTTTAGCTTTTTTGTGAGAGATTTTTTTTTCAAAAACAGCTCCATATCTAATTATCTTTGTATACCATCAGCTGAGATTCTCAAGGTAGTGCTTATTGGCAGTGACCTGCCAGGCATCCCGGGTCTTCAGGATGAATGAATAAATAACTTTGCTGAATGCTGCTGAATATGTGATAATATAATTAGTATTCTTGCCAACTGAATTGAAAATGAGATGTTGTGTCTCCAGGGATCATTGTACCCCTCTGTAAATGTTTTTTCTGTTAAARGCATCAGATACATATGAGCTAAGCAAAAATGTCTATTATAAATTAAAATACCATTATACTGTAGATTAGGTGACCACTTCTGACTTGACACTTAAAGTTCAATTTGTATATCACTACTTAAGACAAAACAGATGAAAATATGCTGGATTTGTTACTTTTCCTTGCAATTAAAATTATGCCTAGTAATTGAATATATAATTTTACATTCACACTAATATATATTGGATGAAGGGAAATGAACAGTATGGGATATAGGTTACACTATATATTAACATCATCCTAAGGCAAATGCAAAAATATAGTTTTTTTAATCTTATCAGCTCATTTCCTAGATTTGTTGAAGAAGTAGGGTATTTGATAGAGTGGCAAGGAATCAAATAAAACTAATCATCTTAAAATACAATACTTAGAATATGAATATTAATCAGCCTTGAGCAGATTAGTTAAATGCAGGTGCACAGGAAACAGTGCAGAGGATTGTTGCCCACTATTTTTTAGTACAAATTAGGTGAAGTTTTTCTTTACAAATATACAAGAAGGCTGATTTTCTCCTTGGAAGTTCTCACACTGGATGAGCTTCATTCAGAGTCAGCATGACTTCCAGGCCGTATATCACTTCCACTGCCATTGTACTGCTACACACAATATCTTTAAATCCAGAAAAAATTGAATAAATCAGATATCTGTGCTCATTAGGAGGGGTGTGGGGTGGAAGCTGATACATAAACTGAAGCTATTTCTAGCAATAATGTTTCCCTTTATCTAAAGTAAATAACACAGGTGGTTCTCTACTTCAGCCTTCTTGACAATATTTATAAGTAGTTTGTTTTTCAGAATGAAGAAGAAAAGAAGAAAAAAACCCCAACAAAATGAAAAACAGCAATGAGGGATACAGCGTGCTTCTGGCTAGAGCTGCGGAGTGCCAGAAAGGGATCAATCCAAATTAGATGCTCCGTGGAGTTACCCCACAACATATCTAGTTCCTAGAGAGACTGCTGCTGATGATCTGGTTTGATTTTGTGGCTGTAGTATTGGGTACCAATGCCAAGGCCAGTGACTAGCACAGGGAGCAATACTTGTAGTGTCTGGAATTAGCTGATTATGCTCTAGTATAGACGGAGCCAAAAAGAGAAGGGGAAGAAGGGGAATATTATTTACAGTGTAAATCCTTCCCACTCCTGAAAATCCAACTGTTAAGGCCAGAGAAGTATTTCAGATCAACTATGTAGCTACTTGGTGCATGGATGGTGGAATGGGTCTGAGGGATGGGGAAATCATATCAGAGTTCATTGTAGAAACCATAGAGTCTTGATTCAGAGGAGAAGCAGGACTGGATTCTCAATGGCTGCCCAGCAACATTCTTCCTTTACCTATTTCTCTTGCCATTTTTTTCCCTTGTGACAGAAATGGGAACTCTCCATCCTGTCTCTAACCCTCAGGACTCTGTTACTTTCTGCCTAGCAATGCTTTCAGGGTGTGATGTAAGCTTGCCTTATCACAGGAGTGTACTGTGAGATAAAGGTGAAGATGCACTTCAGCATGAGATGAGGATGTAATTCTGTGCCCATGCCTTATACCAAAGATTAGCCTTTTCCAACCCCACCAGCATTTTGTCTCTATGTTTTCCAGCCTGACCACATGCTACTTATGACTAAGAAATTTTCATGTCTGTCATTTATTTTGAGAGATAGTATTTCTGARTTCATCAGCTAATGATAAAATTTGTAGCATTTTCTGTTTTCTGCAGACAGAGTAACAAGAGATATTCCCCACTTGCTTGCTTTCTTCAGAAAACTTTATTTTTTCTTTTTCCTGATAAATTCTTCTGTCCCTTTGAAATAAAGGTGATACTGAATGCAGGTATAGCAAAGCATAATACAAGGTGTGATGAGGAGAATTATAAAATAACAAGGAGCTCTACAGAGCTCTACAGAAAAAGTTTTACGGAATATAATATGATGTACAAAATAATCCCCATATATTCATCATGTCCAGGTTCTAATCCTTTTCTCAAGTGAGCTTTCTCTTGATATCACAAAGAGAACTTCTGATGCTGAGCATCTGAATGGTTAATATATTTTTGGCATCTATCCAATGTACCTATCAGGACAGCTGTAAAGATAACAGATGTAAATCTGAAAACAATTTTAAGGAGAATAACAACTTCAAACAGTTTCAAAAGCTTGTTGATTTCTCAAATCTTTTGCTCTTTTAACACAAGAGTTTCTCACTGGGTAATTTTTTTTTTCCTCTGAGCTATAGGGAATCAGGCATAGCCAGCTTTTCTTGGGGTTACATCCTGCTGATCAAGTTTTGATTCTGAATAGCTCATGGATTTCCTGACTTACAGTCTGACATCCATAAATATTCAAACTCAGTTGGTATTTGTGCTCTCTGGTATCTATAAATATACTATAGATTTTGATTGTTTTATGATGGAAGTTTATTTTATTTTATTTTTGCCTTCACAGTTGGCTTTGGTTTTTCCATGCTTTATAGACACTTGTCTTTTTATTAGTTCTGTGTTCCCTGTTGATTTTATGTTTTATATTCCTGCTGTCACCACCAGAATCTCACTGTAAACAAGAATGTTGTATCTCAGTGGGTTATTTTCTGTTAATGACCTGTGATACAGTATATAAATAAACCAGAGAGGAGTCCACAGGTGCAATTTATTAGAGTTATTGCAATGTGACTTCAGTAATGTGCTCAAGTTCTTTAAAAACTTTGGTGAGTTCTGAGTTGAAAAAGACGGCTATATATCGCAGTTCAAGAGAGAAAAATAAATATCAATGTAATCAAATATATCCAAGTCCAACTGAATAACAATTGCAATTTCTCAGTTTCGATGCTTGCAGATCTATGTGTACCTCATTATGATTAAAATAAAAGTAAAACAGTAAGGTAACTTATTACCCAGGTCAGGTTGGAAGAAATGAAACCAAGCCAAATGACCAACCACACAAAACCTGTCTGTCTTCCCTATACTGACATCATTGTTGCTTAACTACAAGATAGGCTTCTGCACACTGGCATATTTGGATCTTCAGTCTTGTTAGACTTCATGTTTTAAGATCATATGTTAGATATCTTAGCTCAATTATAAATACTGAGGAGATCTGTGAAAAATCATAATTCAGAGGTTGTTTGGCTCCATCTCAAAGCCATACTGAAGTCACCAAACAACTCAAATGAAGTTTTGAAAACAGTTTTAAAAGAACCTGATTAAGGTCAAAACTGAAATTTTATCAGCAATGTATCTGCTTGTATATGGAGAATAGTCCTGTCAGCTGTGAGAGCTACTATGCTTTTTAGTATTCACTGATGTTCATAGGAAATTAAAGCACCAAAGATCCAAGGTCTGATATGAGTCAGATTAAAGAAAAAAAATCAGAGTGCTCAGGGCAGCTAAACAGCAGGGCTCACCCTTACGCTTCCTCATCCTTCTAAACTGGTACGTTGTCTTGAGTAAAAGTTATGCTGCCATTCAGAATGATTTGGAATCAATTAGCACTTTCAGAATTCAGTCCTAAATGAACATTTTGGAACTGTTTTTACTCAATACTATGATTTGTATTTGCTCAACACTATGATTAGTACTCTTCTCTAAGAATAAATCATAATTCCTAATCTTCTCTACACAAAGCACCACCTTCACTCCACAGAGATTGCAAGTGGTACCACGCAACTGTGACCAGAAGTTTTGCTCACATATACAGGTAAAAGAAAAGGTTTCCATTTAAAGAAAGGAGAAAAACTATCCTGCAGCTCAGACAATGGAGACTGCTGGCATGGAAAATCAAGGTTGTTGGAGCTGTCTGAAACAGAGTTATGTTACTCATGTGGAAGTTAGAGATACCAGAAATCTTTCAGCAGTGGAACATCAAGCTGTCCTGTCTTACCCAATCTGCATTCACAGAATCCATAAGCACGTACCCTTTTTGTCTGCGGTGAGACAGCTGACCTAAAAGAGGATGAATTTACTCCTGCCCAACATTGCAGTCAGCAGAGTGATTCTGCACAAAAAGCCTTTAATACTGGTTATCTGCACCTGATTTTAAAGCTTATTTACTGAGAAGAATTGTCTCATGCACCTCAATCACTAATGACAAAGATCTGCTACAAGATGCCCAGCCAGGTCGACTCCAGCTGTAGGATTCYGCACCTGTCCCAGAGCAGACATGTTCAGCATGAGCCTGCTGAACGCCTCTGTGTATTGTTGGTGTATGCATAACCAAATTATACGCTACTATATAGGAATGAGTCTTGTGAGATTCATGGAAATTGAAGTCCAAGTTAAATAAACAAATTATAGTCAGCAGGAGCTGAGGGAAACTAACACCATGAAGGAAGTGCCTAGGTCCTATCTCAGCACCTGCTTTGTCAAATTGCCGGGGAATCTTGCCACTGATATCAATGGGAGCAAAATAAGACTTGTTTCTTCTGGGTAGGTGCAATCAGGATGATCAGTGATAGATCTCCAGCAGAGATAGCCTGCTTTGGCATCAGAGAGAATAGAGCCTAGGGATCTACAGTGAAAGATCCAGTCCTATCTTAGAAAAAAGGAAAATCCCTTTTTACTTAAGTAACAAAAGCACCGTGTGTATTGCTACCATGGTAAGTCTGGGCAAACAGTAGAGAATCCTATATCTTTATTTTATTTTATTTTATTTTATTTTATTTTAATCAAACCTCTTTCTAGATTATCTTTAAATCTTACGGAAATAATTCTGTACCATCCTTTAATAATGCTCTGTGGGACTTCTGTGAGGAAATCAAATAAATAATAACATAAGCAAATGTAATTTACAATCTCTTAAAAAGGTATGAATATGTTGCATTTTTTTTTACAGCTTTCCTTTTGTCAATATTTACACTATTATGCTCATTAGAGATAATGATTGTCTTTTCCTATTATTTACTTTGTGCTTAGTTTTACTTTCATATGTTTTTGTAGCAAATGTACTGCGTATGCTCTGGAACTCATATCAGGATATGTCTTTGAATTAGCTTTACTCCTGGATGTACTTTAAAATATGGAGAAACTAGTGACAAAGGCTGACTGTTTTCTCAGAGAAGGGCATTTTGATGCATAACCTTGTTGTAAGCATTTTTCATTCGTGATAATTCAAACAACAGGGTAAGATTTTATTCTTTGTCTGGACAGACTAATAGGCCTAAAATTATTCAAATCTCTGCCTCATGTACCTGAATTTTCATATAASGTCCTGATACTTCATATAAATGAAGTGATATCAGGATACCTCTAAAACGTCTGACTGGGAATTTTACACAAGTGAGAACTGGAAATCTCACTTGTCTTCATCACAAGAAATGATTCAAGATAGCACTTTATTAGTTAAAAATAAATCATTAACCTTTTTTTCTCTCTAAGCATTAAGATAAAAAGGAAGTAATAAAAACTGCCAGTTCAACTGAAGTACCCATGCAACCCAAGGGCAGAGATTTTTTATGATTATTTATTCCATAGTGCACAGATAACATCAGACCCACATGATAGCCACTATTGCAGCTTCAGGGATCTGTTATTCCTGAGCTGCTCTGTCACTTGCAGTGCTTGCAGGTATGCTAGTTCACCATCCCAAAGGTGTTATATCCTTGTCCTGCTTTCATCAACCACTTGTCTATGGTACTGACAATCTCAAATGTCTGCATGGTCTGAATGCAAATTAACTAAATGCATAGCTTGTGGGAGGGATGGACCTTTGTAAGTACTTTTTACATCCTACTGTTTACTCGGGATTACATATTTGTATGTTGTCAAGGTCTTTTGTGCAATTAAGAGGGAAATACTGGTATGTGAATGACTCAGAATTCATTACTTCCTCTCATTTGTAGTGTATAAAGTGTTGTGTAAATAGTTGATTTTTTAGGTCTTTTGTTCAAATTGAAAATTCCCCTACAGATTTAGTCAGTCCAAAATTAATTTTTTTTTAAATCTTTTTCCTTGATACTGTTTTTCATCCCCTCCCTCCTGCTTATTGTTTTCCTTCCAATAACATTGACTAAATTCACTATGGAACACCCAGCTGTAATACCACCAGTCTCCTTCTTATTAGTACTGTAACAATTGTCTAGTGAAATATCTATTCAAATTACTTGCTCTTCCTTACCCTAGTTTCTGGTAAATCTCTTTTATTCTTTATCCAGTTCACTTTTATTATCATTGCATTTTAAGTATATGGTAATAATACAATTCTCTAGTGTATAGATGTGTTGACTTGCAGTGCTGGATGCTGTCTGACTATTACCAAAATTAGTGCATGCACTTGATGTTGATCTTACCAACGACAGTAGAAATGCTGCCATTGCTTTTAGTGAGGAAAGGATCAACCTATGGTCGGTCGATCAACCTATCAGCTGTATCAGATTTTGACAGAGAAGTGTCACATTTAAATGTCTGATCTTATTCATGTTGGCAGATGTTTCATATTCTAAAATATGCACTTCCTGATATGAGTAACATGGATATAAATTTCCTTTAAATTGTAGAAACATTTTGGCTAGGAAGATTTTATCAGTCCAAAGCTGCCAAACAGTTTTAATGGAATTACCATCTTTCTGGAATTGTTCAAAATGTTCATGACTTTCTTGATCGATAGTGTTTGCTTTCTTTGCGTCAGTAAATGCAGACATACAGGGCTCCAGCTACTCTATTGTGCCAAGGACTACAGAGAAAACTATAACTCCATTCACATTCTAAAACATATTTTGGATATTTTCTAATATGTAACAAGTCCTTTACAATGCTCATCAAAGTTGTGATTGAGAAGGACAATTAAAACTACTTTTACTTAGTATAGTAAATGTGTTGCTAATTAAGGCACTTCTGATGGATAAGACCCAGGTTCACACGGATGTTCTGTGTGATTCAAATGCATGAGGCTATGATGTCATTCTCTCAGCTGAATCTGCTCATTCTGCATAAATAATTAAGTGTTTGTTGGATTGGAGCAAGACAGCAATTCCATTTCTCAGTCTTTAAGCCATGCACAATGAAAATTAGATATTTCAGTTCTAGTCTATGTTTCAACTGGGCAAAGACTTAAACTTAGATTTATCATTCCCTTGGCAGTTTGGAGCTTTTATTTTCCTCTGATCATGTGTTGTATCCTGAACTCAGAAAGCCTTTCTGAAAAAGATTTCACAGGCAAGTCTATGACTTGTTTTTGACAAATTAGTATACTCTGATTTTAAAAAGGTTTTATCAGAAGATTCTGAACCAGATTACTGGCCTACTTACTTACATCAGTTTTGCAATGAAGTGTAGCTACACTTCATTCACCAGAATTACTCTGAATTTATAGCAGAGTAGGAAAGTCAAGAAAGGATGATTTGAACTATTGGAAAGGTCTGGAAGATTAATTGGATAAAAATAGAAGTGGTGTTTTCAACTGACATTAATCTTTTTTTCAGCAGAACAGGCTTCAGAAAGGGAGATGATATAGCCAGGAAAAAGACAGTTTTTCTGCAGACTATCATAGCTTTGACGAAAGTATTTATAAAGAAGAATTCATTCTCTGACAAGCCTATTTAGCCTCTCCTTTAAGGATATCTTATTTCTGAGAGATCTTTTTATAGCCTTAGACACATAGAAGGACTATACTGACTTAAAGAGTGACAGGTATGAGGTAGAACACATTTGAATAGCAAAAGATAATGTAAGCTAATGTGTTTTACCTTGCATTTGCTCAGGTGGGTTCAGCTGATACATGCAAACTTACTAAGCTAGAATTCCCTCACATACCTGAACTCAAAGGTATAGCTTAAGTACTTCAAAAGCAGAAATTGAACTGTCATGAGAGCTTATGGTTCCTCAAATCAAGTCTTGATCATTTCTAATTGCTCCTAAGAGCAACTTCCTTTCTGTGACTCTTTATCATAGACACAGTTATGTTTCATGTTAAAAACTAATTCTCTGCCCTCCTTTTTCAGGAAAAATGCTCTAGAGATACCACATTTAACATCTGAACTTTGCAGAGGTTGAAAATATTGCACTGGAAGGCCTTTATTCCCAGTTAAGACATATACTAATATGTATATAAAATGTTGAAATAAAACAGTTGCTGACTACCTAAGCAAATTAATAGAAAATAAGATCAAGATTTAATGGCAATTAATTGACAACCTTCTAATCACTTCAGTTTTCTAGCATTTTACTGAGAGAGAGAAAAAAAAGCAGAAATGACAATTAGTTAACCCAGTATATTTTGATATCTGCAGTTTCCGCAATTTCAAATTCTATTGGAAATTCAGCTTTGCAGGAGATAAAGAAAATATATATCTGCATATGTATTATGTGGTTTTAAGTGGATAGCAAAGTAACATTCTTAGCACTAGTATGAAACAAGTATCTGTTCTGGCATAAACTCAGATTTTCTAAATCAACTACCAGCTAAGGCTACTGAATTTTTAAGTAAGTGTAAAGTTAAGTGAATTTGTATACCTATTTCATCCACACATATTGCACTAACCTTTTGGACTTAACACAGGAAAATGCTTAGAAATGAAGTGAAAAATTTTCCTAGGATTTTCTTAATGCTTTAGGTAATTAACTGGTAACTAGAAATAGAAGCTCTGAAAGAGAAAGTATACTGTACTTACAGGCTCATTTATCTGTGTATTTGCCTTCGTGTTTTTCATACATTTAGTTAGCATTCAGTTTTGATTTCATGTTAATTGCTTTGCTTTTAAAGTTACAGGCAGTTCCTGGATAATTTCATGTGCAAAGGGTTAAAGCTAAATAATGTATCCAAATAGCAAAGGCTTTCTCTGAGAATGCTGCTAGAGTTTGGCTTCCATATCACGTACTGGGCCATAACATGTAAAATAGATGTCTCCCTTTGAAAGCTTTGCAGCAAATGAATAGTCTTAAAAAAAAAAAAAAAGGAGGAGGGAAACTATAGAAATTAAAAAAAAATCAGAACTGAGAGATTACTGAGAGATGCTGCAGTTCAAAGGTGCTAAATCAATAGGACCTTACTCATTTTAAGAAATTTTTAAATGCTAACAGATCAGTGAATATATTTTGTGAATGTATTCAGTGGATGAGAAATCCAATCTCCTGAATTTTAACCTGGTAACACCACATTTTAGCAATAGTTGTGGTTTAAAAATAGGACTCAACAGAAATGCATCAGCTCAAACCAATAAGAAGCAATGGTGCTTTCTTTGTGATAAATTGACACTAAAGCAAAATCTTGGCAATCTCCTATATTATTTAGAGAAGCAGTGATCAAAGGAAAAAAGGATACAAAGAACTAGCACTCTCGTATATTCTGTACTGATGCAGAGATATTGTCAGTAATGGTGAATACAATTACTACCGAGGAGTGCTGGAGAAATGCTTTTAAAACTCACATTTATAAATCTTTGCTGCAAGTTAGAAGCAGAGAAGTAAAAGGAAGCCAAACAACATTCAGATATTTGCTACTGTTTATGGTGGTTTAATTATACCACTATTTTTTCTAGTGTAGTGATGTTTTCTCAATACACTGCTTTTTATGCAGCCACTGAATGTGCAATCAATTTTTTTATAATTATCCTGCCATTTTATAAAAAAGATTAGATTCTAATTTTCAAAACAATGCACTTGCACTCATATTAAGAATAAGAGAAACAGTCTTCATTTTCAAGCACATACTAAAAGGGAGGCTATATGAAGTTTCTAGTTTTGCGGATTGCTTCCAGGGGTCTGTTCTCCACCAAAATTTCACCCTGATTTTTGCCAGCAATGGCCAACCCCATTAAAAGCTTCAGCACTGAGTGTACAATACGGTGGGTGAGCTTCAGATTATTTCTTTCCTGGATGTTGACTAAGTAAGAAAAACTGGCGCTGTTCTGGTGTCTCCTTGGGGTCTGAAGACCAGGCAAGACAATGGAAGCTGCAACAGCAATGGCTGCAAAGGGCATTCTCATTTTTTTTCCTCTGAGTAGTGCAGCAAGCACTTCCAAAATCCACCCTTTACCTTATTTGCTGGGATATCGGGAGGAAGCTGATATTTTCATTCTTTTATTTGTAACTCTCAATGATGGCTATTATTATTATTATTATTATTATTATTATTATTAATCAAAAGAGCAGATTTATATTTTACAAGCTGTCTTCAAAGTGCTTAAGAAGAATTTAATATGGAATCCAGAGACACACATCAGTCTTAATTTCCAGAAAAGGAATCCTTTGATTATGACAATGATCCAGATTAACTTTCCGTGAAATAAAAAAATGGTAGGATTACTTATTATTTATCTTTTTTTGTGACTCCATCACAAGTCTCAGCAATGTCTAGTGTCCTTCTTAAAACATTAACTCCTATATTCATCAAATTACATGCAAATATGTCTTTCAAAAGGAGGACTATTTTTTTCTGGTCCTCTAAACTGAAACTTGAAAATATGACCTCTAACATCCTGAAAAACAGAAATATACTGTTTGGTAGGTATCTAATGTTTTTTCAATTGCTATTATGACAAGTGATTTTTGCAAAGCCTGGCACCTGCTTTTGAATATTTGGGGCTGACAGTGCAGAAGTCCTAAGGTCCAGCATTCCTGTTTTTCCAAATTGTGATGAACCATTTGGCAAAATGATTCATGAAATTCCTCTGTGCAAAGGGGCTCTGAGTAGAAGTATGGCTATGCCATTTTCTCTGTTCAAACTTCATTTTGTAACTGATCTCAAAGGCATTGGAGATGGAGAAGGAAGAGGCATGGGGATATGTGTCGGATAGAGTTTCCACTACCCTCTGGCTCCTTTAATCTTTCTACTAGCAAAAAGGAAACATGCAGGCCAAGGAGGGAAGTATTCTGGATCCCCAAAACTATTCCAGCTTCAGAGAGCAGCACTCTTAATCTTAGATAGAAAAAATTGTTCCTCTTTTTCCCTTCAAAAGAATCAAGCCTGATTCTTTTGTCAGGTACTAAAGTGAATATA
Organism: Apteryx rowi; assembly: GCF_003343035.1. NCBI lineage: Eukaryota > Metazoa > Chordata > Aves > Apterygiformes > Apterygidae > Apteryx > Apteryx rowi. The sequence continues at coordinate 65,446 of NW_020450668.1, read as the reverse complement.
TGCTTTCAAAGGAAATGGAAGTACCTATGACTTTTAATCAAGTAAAAGTAATATTTCATACCTTCAACACCAACTGCACTATAAATATAAAAGTGCACCTTCTAGAAAACATCATTTTTTATCACAGGTTTCAGGTCCGTTGTTTAATTGCTAAAATGTGTGAGAAAAATTAATGGGTTAAATTATTACCCAACATGTAGTTGCTTCTCTTTTTTACCAGCTGTAACAGCAGGTAGCAATCTCGCTTTACCTTGAAGGCATCATTCATTACAAGCTACTTGCTTTCAGTCATGAGGGGATTTATAATGACGGAAAATCACCAAGGAACCCCACTACTCATCGCTGAAAGAATGTACCATAAGAGTATTGAAATTAATATCCATTTTAAAAGTATTCAGAATCATATATTTTGCTTGCAATTCATTTCCTTACTAGAAACTGAAAGTAGCCAAACATAAAAGTTCTCCTGACCTTGGCAAGGGCATTTATACTAGAGGATCTTTAACCCTTAGAGGTAGCGACTCAGGATATTATACTAGTGTTAAGTTTTCATCTACCCTGCAGTACCTTCTGGGGCATCATTTAAACTATATCAATCTCTGCCACGATCTCAGCAGCGGTAATAACCCTGTGTATGAACAATAACTTCCACTGAGGCAGTATTGCTGCTCCACAGCCTGCTTTAGGGGTTGCACAAGAATGATGTATACACACATCACTTCTCTGTGAAGACAGAAAACATCTCATCTGCAGTTTCATACTATTAGCACCTCAAACTATTAGAATGAAACCATGTCCGTAGGTCTGTCATTCGTGCAATATTTTTATTGCCTAGTCAAGCTGTCCTTCTGGCAGAGGTGCTCAGATGGTATAGTCACATCATATGAACTCATGTACGTATGGTTTTCTTTAACTAGAATTGTATTTTTTTGTGATGGTTTCAGATTTAATATGGTAAAATACAGTAAAAGCTTATTTTTGCCTTATTGCCTATAAACTCTCCATGGTTAGTCTGCTGCTAACAGTTTAGCATAATGAGAATGTGGGTAAGCTGAAGGCCCCAAAGTCTATTGGGAAAACTGACCGCAGGACTAATTTTGATCTAATTGAGCACTAAYGCTCCTTCTCATAATAGGACCCATAGTAAGAAATGTGTCTGACTGATGTTCACTGCATGTGATGTGTGTCTATGTTTGATAAGCATAAATTGCATAGCTCTGCCRTAAAATTATTTACTTTTATCAAATCTTACTAACCTCCCCAGGCAATATGAATTATGATGTGGTGGTGATTACTTAATCTGCAAAACCAGAAATCTTTAAGCAGTCTCACCATTTTGTGTATTTATGTTATATAATCCTGTCACAATTAAACCTTGCAATGTTAAGGGGAAAAATGGTTTCAAGGGTGTCAACAGTGTTACAAATAGCTGGTAATTCTGCGGCTGGAATGAAAAGCTAAAATAAGAACTTCTATACTTTATGAAAATATCTTTTGTCTGCACAGAACTAGTTTGGCAGCTAGGACTCTAAAAGCAAAGTTTTTTGTCCTTTTAAACATGAAGGTATTAAATAGGATGGAAGTGGGTTGGATGGATAATAATAAAGTCCCTGGATAGGCACATATGTGCAGCTGCTCTTTGTTTATTTAGAACTTTCCCTATCAACAATTCTTACCTCAGCTTATTTTTAGGAGAAAGGGTGAATTCTGCCCACATTAACTGACTACAGGGGAGAAGAATGAGTCTGAAGTGGTTGGATGCCCATGGAGATTTTCTGAAAATTTCTAGTTTCAGTTTCTGGCTCATTCAGAGAATCTTCCCCACATGGTTTGTACAAGTGTTAAATCCTCAGGCCTCAAAAGTGTAAGATAAATAAATAAACAGAGGACAACAATTTCCTCAGAGTCAAATGTTCAGAAGCTTTTGCGTAGTGCTTAATATACACACAAGTTCTGTGAACAGTGAGTTAGATCAAAAGTCTGATTCAAAAAGAGTCTGTTGATAAATTCTGTGAATTTTGGATGGGGTTCTAAAGCATCAATTTGCTTTATCAGACCTGTAGATTCTTTAGACGAGGACACTTGTGGATCTGTACAGTGCATTTCATTAGAATCATGAAATATCATTACATTGACAAGTTAAAGAGCTATGGAAATACAAAACATGCCTGGGGAGAGGTAGCTCTTAATATTGATGAAAAGAACATATTTTGCCTGTCCACAGTCAGGAGAAGAGTTTGCTTGATTTTCTGAAACAGATTTCTGTTTCAACTTTCTATTCGAAGTAGATTTACTGCTGCCCAGAACTACTTTGTAGGCAATAGAGGGGGATGGACTCCATGCTCTATGACTGCAAATGGGATTTATATAATATGTTCAAGAATTTAAAAGAAAGAGTAAAATATTAAGCTCCCCATAATTTATGAGTGATTTCACTTTGTCCATATTAGTTTTTGACCACGCAGCACTGGTTAAGGTCAAGGTAAGTTATCAACAGCAGTGGGACAGAAAATTAAGTAGTTCATCATTTGTTAAAATCCTTCAAATGCTATGCTCTTTCATGAGGAGAACACAGATTAGTCAGGCTCTAAAAAGTGTAGATGTCATGGGATTTCAAAATTCATAGTTTTCTCCAAGTGCAGTCATGGCATTCAGAATCCTCTGTTCATTTATTCTATCTCAGCTTTTTCATCATTGTACTATCAAAGTGCCTTGCAAGCACTACTGAATTAAGCTTTAACCTAGTAGTGCTCTAGCAAGCCTGTCACAATTTTTTGGTTTCCTCAGGACTAACACCAGTTTATTATTATAAAACAGCATTCAATAATCTTTATTTGCATTTCAAATGACAAAATATAATCTGAAGTGTTCCTGATTAGATTCTGAGTTGCTGAGTGAACCTTAACATATACATTATTTATACATAAATATATATATTATATATATAAATATATAAGTGTGTGAGAGAGTGTGTGTATACACATACATATATATATACTATATGTATTTTTTTTAATTTTAAGAAACTCATGATGAATCACGACTCTCAGAAGAGCAGATAGTAGAATAAAGTACTACTTTAAGGAGCTGTATTCTGGTAAATTCAAACTTGATGAGACCTATTCAGGCAACTACTCTTACTGAAGTCAGTATCAATTGAGTCATCTGAGGAAATTCTCACAAAATTAACTAAGGGTCACAATTAGGCTCACAGTGACTATTAAAATTTTACATCATTCAATTAATATCTGTTACACTTATCAAAATCATGAGTTTTCTAATTTGCAAATTATTTTAATATAAGTTCAATAAAATGTGTAAAATTCTTAAGAAAATTATGATTAATTATTAATCAGTAGTGATGTTTTGCAATTTGCTATTCTCAGAAAATGATGTTATATGTAAAAAGATTTCCTTTTTTCTTTCTGCTCCTTCCTTTCTTCCTTTCTTCCTTCTCAGAATCTTAGACATTAGCTCTAGGTTCAGTATCATATCTATTTCTAATCCTTATTGTGTTCAACTCATATCTAAGTATATCTAAGCTATAGTTAAAGCACTGACCATGGGTTAGAGATACAGCTAGTGGCTTCCCAAATGAAAAGATGATCCACTACAACCAAAATTTTGTTTCTCTAATTTTAACTGAAACAGAACCATAGTACTGACTGGTTAGGGCATATGATACCAGAGCTAGCACATGGCTTCTCAGCAATGTAACATTCAGCAGCAGAAAAGGGTTCTTGGGAATGAAGGTGGAGCAGAGGAATTGGGAGGGAACACAGCTGTTCTGTGAAGATGGACTGGAAAAAAATCAGTAGAGTTTTAGGTGGATGGGTAGACTTGGATTTAATAGCAAGGAGAGTCAGTAGGATTTCAGGCAACTGGGTTAACTCTGAGCACTACACTGGTTTCCTCTAACAGGTCTGATGCTGAGATTTGACAGTCAGTTTTCTCTTATTCCCTGTCCTATAATGTTAGCTATCACTGCTCCATTGATTTCAATGTAAATATTAACCTCAGAAGGAAGACCTTCAGCTGTATAATGACTCTGCTGAGGTCTTCTGCTGCACGGAAGACAGCCATTACAGAGCCCTTAAGAAAAAAATAAATTATATGCAGAGATTCAATTGTATCTGATGCAATACAAACCAAATATAGGTATTTTAAATGGTCTTTCTCCAGGAGTAAACTCAGATTTAGAAGATTATCTCCAGCTCTTGTTGTTTTACACACCCCTTTATCTTTCAGCTGCTCTTTCATTTCTGTCTTGTAAGAGGTGTTTGAATTTGTCAGCAGTACAGTAGACTCTTCTCTTTACCTAGGCAAAAAGACTACTGAACAAACATACAGACAGTCACAAACAATAATGCTCCAGCTGGCTTTCTCGCTAGTGCATACAGCCATTCCAATCAGATGTTAATGTACATGTTCTTAAATCTTTGAAATGGCAGTCCTGCATTCATAAGCAATGAAATGTCTAAGTCTATCCAGATGTCAATAATTCAAGTATTTTGGAGAATATTTCACATTAAAGACTACCTTATAAATCATGTGATTTATGTTGAGTTCAGACTCTTGCATGTTTTCCCAAAATTTATGATACTTTTGAACGGGAGGTTTATAGCTGCAGTTCCTTTGAAAGTCTTATTAAACACTAGTTTATTCCTAACTATGCAAGACATTTACACAGGCACACCCATATAAACATACATACTAAGTATATGATTTCTTTACCATACTAAATATCCAAATACAATTTGAATATTCATCGTTAGGATGCCCAATGTCAATAAAATAGTGACTTTTCCTTATAAAGAACTGAAACCTTGCTAGTAATTCCTTTCACCAAACAAAAATCAAATTGCATTTCCTTTGAATATTAAACATTGTTTCATGAAGTTTTTGAAAACAAGTAATTGAAAAATAATTCTACATTAATTTATAACTGTATGTGTATCTAAATTATTGACAACATCAGCTGAAGTGAAATATATACTTCAGTATAAGTGCCAGGATAAAGTGGAAGGTTATTAAACAAACCTATTACTGCATTCACTGGGTATGTATCTTAGAATGGTGATACTAATCATTTTCTCTCTTTCCTCTCTGTTTTCATCACTGCCCTTTCTCCTGTTCTCCTCTGCTGTTCTTATTCATTTGTTATTGCCTGGCCTTATTTTTCATATTTTTATCTTATTWGTTTTATTCTTATTATTATCTTATTTATGTTATCTTATTTTTAATACTTTTTCCACACTCCATGRCATTACTATTACTATTACAAAAATCCCAAACACTTGCTGCCAATTTTCATAATTTGTCCCTTTAACTACTATTTACCAATAGATTCCTCCACCAACCACCTGCAAAAAGTTTTGGGGAAGGTGCCTATTTCTCTTTTTTTTTTTAGAAATTAAGTCCAGCCTGGCAAACATGGGAAAATGTTTATAGCTCTTTCATGCCAGACACATGGCTATATGCCATTCTGATTACACAGGATAATCTTCAAGCAACTTGCAAATTTGACCAGTTCTGCACAACTAGACATCCCACTTTCTCCCCTGAATGTAAGGTATCTGCCTACCTTGATCTTACTTGATTGACAGCAACAGCAAAGATTGCAAAAGTACCGCTTAAAGTTTATTTTCTTCTTTTTAATCACACCCTTTTTCAGACCCATTCTTGGTACCATAAATGTGAACTTAGTTTACTCATGGCAATAACATCACTGATTCTTCTGGTGAGGCAGGGTCAGGTCTTTAATGCATAAAAGATTTCTACAGAAGAAAACTATCTACTGTGCAAAAGCTTCCAGACTTGTTTCCTGATATTTCCAAGTATTTCAACTGATTTTGAATAATTTGATAATGTGGTAAATTTTCATTGTCATTATTTTTTTTAGATGAGTTCCTTATAAAGGGCCTTATAAAATGAAATTTTCATCAGGCCTTGGAAAGGTAAAGGTTAAAATTGTCTCTCACTCTTTCTCTTGCTCCCCATCCCTCCCCTCCAATTCCTGCTTTGTATTTCCTCACCACGTACATGAAAGACTTTAGAGATGCATGGTCTTAATGATAAGAGCTGAATCCACCAGCAGAGAATGACTTGCTGGACTGCTTGGTTCACCTGTCCTTCTCTAAACCCTGAATCACCAGAATGGCACCCAAGTATTTATTTATTTATTTATTTATTTATTTATTTTGTGCATTCATAATATATGATCTTGCTTGAAGATGAAAAATACAAAGCTCTCCTTTCTGGTTAAGTCATTTTTTGAGAAGTGGTTGTAAAGAGATCTAGCCTTTCTTATTTTGAAACTCTAATAGTGTAAAACATTTATTTCTTTTAATCATTTGTTACATCCTTTGCTACTTTTTGGTACCAGTCCTATAACTGACTATTTTTGTCTAAAATAATTGCACAGACTATACACACATTATTATACATTTTAGACAGTGAGAGACTAGAGCAGACATATAACATGTCTGACATATAACATGAATAAGACCATCACAAATTCTATGAGTACCGTTTTTCAGAGGCTTCTTTGGGCCTTCAGGAAGAGTCTATTTTTATGGGGAATTATGAAGAGAAAACTATGATGTTTATTTTGAATGAAGAAAACCTGGGGTTATTTTGAAAGTCAAGTGGAACAGTAGTCCAAATACACAATTGAGGAACTTTCTAATTTCCTACAGGCTTTTATAATACAGATAAGTTTTGTGAGGAAATGTCCTCCACCATTTGAAGGGTTTAAGAGTAGGTTAGACAAACCTCTGCCAGGACAATTGATCCCTCTTAGGTAGGTGTGACTGCAAGGCGGGAAAAAGGAGGGTCGGATACCGACTGGCATAGAAAAACACTCAAGGCACGTGAGGGGTTAAACAAATTAGATTTAATGATGGACTTGCACTCCAAACCGTGCCGGGAGTCCTGGGAACTGGGTGGAGGKGCTGCTGATGGGAGGCTGCTGGACTGCTGGAGGGATGGGTCAGACGCCCAGGTAGGCCTGACGCCACATCTCAGTCACTCGGGGTTGGAGTGTAGCCAGGATACCTGTGGAAGATCTGGCGAGGACTCAGGTGCTGACATGCATATTCTTTTCTGTCAATGGTGTCTAGATGCTTTGCATTTAGTAACTACTCAAGTTTTGCATAGTCAAGATAAGGAAATAGCTCTAGTAGATAAGAGGGGCCCCTAGGATACACTAAAGTGATTCCCACCTGGGTGTCTGACCCGACCCCTCTGTCCGCAGCCTCCCATCAGCAGCCCCTCCACCCAGTTCCCGGGACTCCAGCTGCAGTTTGGAGTGCAAGTCCTTCATTAAATCTAATTTGTTTAACCCCTCACGTGCCTTGAGTGTCTCTCTATGCTGGTATCTGACCCTCCTTTTTTCTGCCTTGCGGTCGCAGTAGGAGATGGACTAGATGGTTTCTCAAATTTCTCTGAAGTACTGTTTTCTTTGATTTAGTTGTCCTTTGTTTAATTTATGTGCATTCATTAGAACAGCAACAAATATGTACCCTTAACTAAATTAGTAGCAGATCAATTWTCAGTTCTGCCAATGTCTTCCCCAGTATCCAATGGCAGTAACTTATAGGATATTAACAGATWATCACTGCTGACCAAAACCTAAATTTTCATGATTATGAATCTTAAATTTCTAACTGATGTACTTGTGCATACTTGTGACTTTAATGTCAACCAATGTAATTTAACACTGATTCATCAATGCCAACAGAAAATATGTTATTCATGAGCAGTGTGCCACAGAAATTGTAAAGAATAAATACTGTTTAGGTGACAACTTATGTGTGTGTACTTACAGGAAAAATAGACCAGTTCTACAGACCCAGACAAAGACAATTTCCTTGATTTTAAGAAGCAACTGGATGTAACTGTTGTTCAGCTACATATGTTGAACTACATAAACCCAAAAAACAGTGTGAAAGGCAGGCAAACTTAGTTACAGTAGCTATCATATTTTGGTACTTTGTCATGTTTCATTTCCTCATGAGGGTGTATCTTTAAGCAATAGCTGCAATTACATAAATTATTTTCAATTATAGAAATTACAGCAAAACAGTGTTTCCTTATAACTAGCTTAAAATCTAAATATGCTGTGGGACCAAAAGATTGTACCACTTTGTGGGACCAAAAGATTGTACCACTTCCATTTTCACAAAAGCGTTATTAGACCTATATTATCAGTGTGCATTAAACATTCTAGAGAATATATGTTTCAGGCCCAATAATTCCCCTCTTGACTGTTACAGAGTAATTTCTGTGTTTGGATTTGAGACATTTTCAGAGAAATAATTTCTCATGTACTTGTACTCTGATGTTCTCACTCTCACAATCCTTTTCCCCACTGGAAATTTTTCTCTGCTACAAAGCTCTGTACATATACAGTATGACTGCAATATGACTCACACCGGCAGCTTCTGCTCAAGAAACACTCCTGGAAAGGAAGTAAAGCAGGGTGGTAAAAACAGATTTTAGCAGAAGAAACATGAAATAAAAAGTAGAGAATGGGACAGACTTTATGGTGGTATAAATTTATATAGTACTGATGAAGTTAATTTGGTATATTCAGTTTCAGAGAGAAGGAGTTTGAAAATATGTTGATACATCTCAGAGAAAACATGAGCTATCTGGGAGGTAGATCTGGGAACTGACTGCAAACAGGTAGCCATTGACATCTCTGCTTTTATGAGCTTAAGTTAATGTGTTGAAGAAGGAGAAGATGCAGCTTAGAACAGAATTCAGATGAACTTGAAAATTTCCAGATGTTTTCCTGAAACAGTGGTTTTTGAAGGAGACAATACAGCTGAAGATTCCAATGGGGGCAATAAAAGAAGGAAAATATAATCAAATACTTCAAAGCCTCATCTAAATTAATTCACTGTACATAGCCCAGAGACAAGATTAATATAGGTATTTTTTTGTCAGACAGCAATTCCATTAGCTCCAGTATGATTTCCCTGGAGCTCTGATGAAATCCTTCTATATTAGAAGCATCCCCACATTGATCTTGTCCACAGATTCACCCGTAAAGTAAATGCTTCTAAATTAAATTATCTGTAGGTTTCTTTACCCCTTTTTGCACTTTTACTTCTACTAAGTAGCTTGTAAGGAGTAAAACATGCTGGCAGTCCTCCCTCCAGGTCTTTCTGAGGCAGGCAACATCAAGTCCTGTGTTCGATATCGAATTGTGGGTGATGATGCTTTATTTGATGGCTGACTTTGTATTGATCAAAAAGGTCTTTTCTTCCTTGATTCTCCAAATGGGGGAGAAAACCTCAGTAACTGAAAAAGCACAAGTCATCCACAAGCCATCAATGCTATAAGAAGGCATGCTCAGCCTAAATATTAGGCATATTAAAAAAAGAAAAAATATACTGGAACTGCACGGTTTGGGTAACAAAGCACAGCATCTTGGAGATAGGAAGTGGAACATTCTCATCTTTAGTATATCACAGAGGCTGATATTCAGAGAGCATTTAAAGGTCCTGATAATTCAAAAATAAATACTCTCAGTGAAGGCTTCTATTATGTTGGCATATAAAGGCATTTATACCATTCAGTGCAACTCAAAGCACTTTAGCAAGTACTGTATAAATTACATATCTGTGGATGGAGTGACTTTTGCAGTCACACAAAGTCACTAATATTATATATATGCTTTGAATTATTTCTCATTCAAGCATGAACGCTGGCCCTTTGCCACTTAATGTGTGACATTAGTTTTATATCTCCTCTCAATAATAAGAGCTCCAATAAGGCAGCTTCTTCTTGTAATGCAATTTACCATCTTCTTTAGTATGAATCTAAATTATACTTTTAAACATTTAACCCGCAGGAATTTGATTTGGAGCTGTTCAGCTGCACCACATCTATAAACAGCTCAAATATATCTATAATCAATGGAACAACAGTCTGAATATGTTTGAATATTCTGATTCTAATAGTATAGCTAGTGAAACTCTGAACTTTTGGGACTCAATCCAAATCCTGTGGAGGTTAATGGTAAGACTGCCAATGACTCAAGGGTCTAATCCAAAATCTATTTAATTCTTACAGGGTTTTATGTCCTAGTTTCTACCCCAAATGTATAAATTGTTCATGATTCACTCAGAATTCATTTCAGCTTCACTTGAAATTTGGCCTCCACTTGCTTGGACACTTTTCAGCAAACCTGACCTGAGTTTTCAGTTAGTTAAACAACCAGGGAATCTGACTGCATGTTGCTGTATGTGCATGTTTTGTTTTTAAACAAGCATTCTGCACAGCTTTCTCTGACTAATATCCTRCAGATCCTGTTCAGTAGGAGACATAGTGATTCGGTGTTCTCGTTTGTCTCTGTGTGGCTGATCAACCCTGGTCACGGGGAGATGTTTCCAAACTGATTCCTGGGGATTCATCTTTGATTTACAATGCTGAATTCTTACTAGATGCTTACTAGGTTCAGCAGAATGAGTTTCATGGTCTCAGTTCTACATTTCCTAGATATGCATCTGTCCTACAAGAACCATGATATAAAAGGCCCCTAGCTGCTACTGCCTGCAGATGACCTAGTGATTTTCAGTCCTGATTTTCAGGATTGAGCTGTACTGGCAGGATGAGATTATCAACAACCATAATGGTGAAATGTAATTCCAAACAGCAATGTAGCATGAGAATTGTGCTTTTATGTTTTTCTGTGTTTTAAATGCCATTTAACACTTCCAAGCCAGGAAATTTAAGCCAAGGATGTGAAATCACTGTCTGTGTTATGATGATATTAATGTATGAGATACTATTTGTTAAGTACAGTAGATTCATTACTTGAACGTGGCACTGGCAGGAGTACAAACTGGAGCAAAGAATTTTCAGTTATTGATTTACAGTAAAGTCTTCCAGCAAAGTGCATGTAATTACTCAAAGGAACTGTGGGATTCAGGACATTTTCAAAAAACTTTTTAATATATTTAATAATACAACTTTTTCTCTATCTTTGCAGCTCTTAGCACAACCAAAAATAATTTTGCTTAGATAAAGTTTACTGGTGCCTAATGATTGCAGACCTACAGAAAACACAGATATGACTATTACTATAAAAAGTAAAACTTAATGGCACAGTCTGTATAGATGGACTATAAGTGAAAAATTAGGAGGAAGGAAAGAGTCTGTTTTTCACTGTATGTACATTAGACTTTGTGTTACTCCAGTTTAACAGTTTAATGTGCATAGGTGGCATAATCTTTTACTAGTTGAATACACACAAGTGTCTCACAGGAATTCTTGGTGAGGAGCTATCTGTTCTACCTAGTTAATGAACTTTTATTTTTTTTTGCCATTCTATCTGAAGCTCGTTGTCTTCATTTTCCATCTTTTACCTTCATTTTCTCTTTACACAAGGAGCATGGCTTTATAGGTAAGTGAGCTTTCATTTTCTGGGAAGACTACTTGGCAGTGACGCTGCTGGATCACATGAACCAGTAACAATTTTTCTATTAGACCACATGCAGGTATTAGGAATCCACATTAACATCTAACTCTACTTGAATTACGACTTGTGCTATCTGCCATAGAAAAGGGTAAAAGCAATCCCCATTTTCACAAAAATCTCATTCCTACAATTTCAGAAGTGAATATATAGAGAACACAATGAAAAAGATTGACTTCCTTCATTCTCCCATCAGAGGTGGAAGTAGGCATGGAAATGCCAGAAGAGCTTCAAGACCTTCATCTGAAAGGAGGGAAGGAAGAAACATTTGGAGGATGAAGAAGACAGGCTGCATAGATCTAGCTGGAATTCTTTATCCATTCCCAAATGTTACTGAAATGAAGACTTTAGGGAGAATAAAGTTATGGGAGGATAAACCTGTCCAATGAGTTCCAGCACAACTGTACTGCCTGTGAAAATTGATATATAAAATAGCAGAAGGAGCTTATAAGATGCATGTTTGCCACAAATCTGCAATAAGAATGAATAATTGTACAGTACATTCCATCAAAACACAGGCACAGCTGTTTAAAAATTGGCATTTCCCATCTTCATCATATCAACAGATGTCAGATTTCATTAGGCAGCAGATTGAAAGCCCTAAACAATCAAACAGGGCTGAAATATAAAGGGTCTGTATTAGTACCTGTTTTGCACTGTTTGATTGCCAAGCATTTCCAGTGCAGGCTATAACATGCAGCTGAATGAGCCAACCTTCACTGTATTGAATATCTGTTTTGAGGTTGTTGTTTTTTTGAGAATTAAACAAAATGACATTAATGGAAGGCTTCTAAGAAGAATTTCAAACTTTGAAATGATTTAGCATCTGACCCAGTCTTCCTCTGAATGGGCCTCTTTCTGTTGGAAGGAAACCTCATTGAAGGTAAAGCGCCATACTTCACCTGGGTCAGGGTAATAAGTTTTACTGTCTTTGAGCTGGGACCCAGAAACTAACAGCCTGACCTCTTAAATTGTAAACAAGATGATCAACAATAGATCATTTTGTCCAGCCAAGCATTTTTTTAATTCAACCTGAGATTATCAAGTCTTTTGCCATCCTGCAGTTTGTCACTCACTTTCAAACAGTAACAGTAAATCTGTTGGTTTTTGATACCATGCCATAATTTTTTTATTAGTCATGTAGCTTTCATGCAATAAAACTGAACCTGTTTAATGTGTCTGGTAAAGTTTAAGATTTTAGGAAAAAATCCAAACCAAATATAAACTACTTTTGCCAAAGCATAAATTACTTTTTGCCATTATTCACCTATCTAATAACAGCAAACATTTAATTTAAAAATGTTTCCCCTTTCATTAATGATACATACTTATAGTATACATAAAATACCATTTCCATTTCTTCTCATTTTCAGCGTTCTCTTTACTTTCTGTAATCCTTGAAATAATTTGGCTTTCTCCCACATCTGTTCTACTATGGGTACCATTTTATTAGATTTATCCAACATCAATGATGGTGTCAGTTTCAAGAATTATTTTTGTAATCTTGGTTGTTCCTAAAATCTTGATAGTTCTGCTTTTTCCCAGTGGACAGAAGCAGTTCCCATTCAAAATAAATCACAAATTCAGTGTGAAGYTTTCTTTTTCTTCCACATCACCCTCCCTCTTTTTCCTTGAGGAGAGGTAATCAACCTGAAGATCGTAACCTGCAAGGAGGAGTCCAGGAAAGAATTCTCTTCACAGTGGTCCTTCACTTGAAGTTTTTGAAGTGACTTAAAGGTTTAATTTTTAATACTGAAGATAAAGCTGGAAAAAAACATGATCCAATGATCATTCAATTGGCATCTGTTCTCAGGACTTTCTTATGAGATATCCTACTGCTATACAAACAAAAGTTAATGAGGCAACTCAAAATCATTGCATGATGCAGTGGTGTACACATTTTACAGAGGGATAAAATCAGAAACACAAACTTAAATGCTAATTTTTGAAGCTTAACTTTACAAAAATTCAATATTTTATAAGACAGAAGACTTTCAGGCGCCTCTAGGAGGAAGGAGTGGTTAATTACAATTGCTGAGGAATGTTGTTTTGGGCTAATAAAGAAATGCTTATAAATTTCTTTTTGAACATAGACCCTGTTTTATCTATTAGATTACTCTAGTTTCTTAAGTTTTAAGCTTAACCTTTTCCAAGATAATTCACATTTGACTTTTTTTTTCATTCTATTTAGCTTTTTCTGCTTGATTGTGTTACTTATATAATGCTTTATTAGTGACATCACCTACTTTTGGCCATTATTTGGATGTCACATATTCCAGTTCCTGATTTCACTGATGGAATAAGTAGGACAATGAAATAGACTGTAAAAGCAAAAAAAGAACAATCAATTGTGCAAAACTCCTGGATGGAATAACAGTACATGTTTGTTATTTAAATGTTATATCCTTGTCAGTTTTGTGAAGAACAATCTACCCTCTAATAAATTCACTATCTTCTTCCTTTCTGTGGTCAATGATGTCTAATTTCTGAATTTATAATTTACAAATTTTGCCAAAAAGAATAATTCTAAGTATGCATAAATAAGAATTAGATCTTTTCTTCCTCATTGGCTCTTTCCTTCCAGGAGACAAGAAGAAAAGAACTTCCTTATTCCAAAACCTTCCTCCTTGCACAAATGCTTAAATATGGCAAAGGAATAACCAAAATTATGTTAGAATTGCTGATAATGCAGTATCTCATGAGCAGGCTTTAAAAATTTTGTTCTGACAACAGATTTTTCAATTTTTAAAAAGCACTAGTATAATACATCTGTTTCAGAAAAATATAATCTTTTCTGTTTTTTTCTTATTTCTGTTAGTCATGTCAAATGTGTTTGGCCCCTTGGACAAGAATACTGGTCAGTTATGCAGTCATTCAAAATTAGGCATTTACAAGATTATGAGATTTTCTTTTACCATTGCATAGCTTATTACTGAAAATGCAGTTCAGGTTTCCTAGGAAAGTGCTTGGAAAATGCTCAACAGTTTGAAACACAAATTGAGAGTTTTTTGCTTGCTTGTTTTTGTTTCACATTTTATTTTTGAGTGAGAGTTTGTTAAGTAAAGGGATTTGTATGTATGTCATCTTCTACGTATGTCCACGGAAGCTACCACTGGATGTTAATTGTGACTTCTCAAGACCTCATATTTATGACATCTGAAAGACAGGCCTTCTCCCAGCATATGGTCCTTCACCCCAAGCTAGTTCTATCTCAGAGCTGAAAAGTTTTGCTACTTTATCACCAATAACAGTTGAGCAATGAGAAATTGAATTTCCTTTGGAAGACTTCCATCCAAACACCATAGTGATCAATAGCTAGCCTCAGAATGTAAGGTAAGCTCCTACCCTGAAAAAGGAGCAGCACACTGTCACATTAATTGTAAAAGAGCTAAGAAGAGTGATTGTGACTCAGCTTCCTAGTTATTCTACGAAGGGAATGAAATGAACATATTCCCTGTATACATCTTTGGATCTGTGTCTGGAGAAGGGAAGAGGTAGGAGACAGATGACAAGCGAAAGATAGAAAGAGATAGACAGGATGGGTCACACAGAGGGATGTTGCTCCAGCTCCTGGAAAGGGGAGTAGCAGTTTTACATAACTTGTCTGCCCAAGAATCTAGATTCCTACCTAAAATGTGTGCAGCTGGCACCTCCTGTACCAATATTACCGTATCAGTTAGTTTTATATATAATTTTCAAGGCGGAGTGGTGTAAAATTAGCTAGATAAACCACTACAGAACACTGAGCTGGACAGTGAAAGAAAGAAAGAGTGTGGTAATCTCATTCCTCAAGCAAGGGAGAGAAAAGAGGGATAAAAATACCCTAACAACTCAGAAAGGAAATTCAAATGAAGGATAGAAAAAAGAAGAATATGAAGAAAAGGGATAGATGTTATACCTTTTAATTACTTTATGTTTTCCTGTGTAATTTACTTTCTAGGTCTTTTAACCTGGATTGAACCAGGAATAGCAGGAGAGCTAAATAATTTTGTTCTTACCAAGAATATGATGATAACAGAGGATTGAAAGAGTAGAATGAAAGACAAAACTGATAAAATAAAAGATGGTGAGTTGGGAATAGTAGAGGTCTACAAGATTAGATAATACTTTCTTTACAAATGGGGTTCTGTCTACAATAATACCTGAGGAACTAGTATGTTGTAATATTTATGCAAAATAGAATGGTCAATGTCCCACCTGTTTGTTAATATGTATTTACGATTGTGCTACATAAAATATATATGTATACTGCTAAAAAGTATGGCACTACAGGTATTAGGAATTATGATAGTTTGGGAAGTGCTAGATAATACAAAATATGGTAAAAACAGAAGGCAAATCTAACTACCATCAGGAAATCTTGCAGTGGCTATACTGCATTTTGCAGGAGTTTACCAAGCTACAAGTTATTATTTTCAAATTCCCAATTCATGTACCTTAGAATTTAATTGGCATGTTAAAGTAATGTGAAAACAAAAATGGTCATTTGTTTGCTTGTTTTCCTAAATATATGTTTTCTCTCCTGAGCTCCAGCTAAAAAGTGGAAGAGGAAGTGTAAAGAAAACATTTGCAGACTCACTTAAATGAAGTTTTATGCATTGCAGTCCGTTGGTTGTTCAAGAAAAATCTACTGTTTTACACTGTGAGTCATTTAAAATAGGTAATCTGAATATGCTTCATGTTGAATGAGTTACATTGCTTGGGTTGATTAAATAAAAACTGATGTATGATAAAAAAGCAAAGGTAACTTTTTAACAGGCATAAACATATGAGAAACCACTGAGTACCTAATTTAGGTAGTCTTCTTTGAACTGGTTCACTAATGATAATTCTAATTATTTTTTCACATCCAATCAGGGAATATCTATTCCAGGCTAATTTTGCTTCTTTCAGTTGCAAACCCCAGAGTGTTGTCTCTTTAACACAGACTTAATTCATTCCAAAGTGCATACTTTATATGGGAATTGTATATTTAATCAATCACAGTAGTCTGCACTTCTGCAATATCCTGTATTAGAATAGGAACAAGGGCAAAAAAAAAAAAAAGCAAACTTCCTGACATTTTGTCATTTGTTGTTGAGTATCTGACCTATAGGACACACCAAAACTGAATAATTTATATAAAAAAATAAAGACAACAAGGTCAGAGAAGATATATGATTTTTATATTAAGGAACACTCAGAAACCAGATGCTATATGAGACATATTCCTGAATGTTAAGGATTGTTTCTTTTTCTTATTTTTCATTGCAAAAAATGAACTCAAAGGTATGAGAAAAGAGATTAGATTCTAGAAAAAAATTTTTTTTGAGTGAATGTTAGATAGGAGTTAACTACTTTGCTCCTTTGGATTTTCTATGGACCTCCAGGAAGGAACATTCCAGGAGGTTGCCGTAGCAACATTACACTTTAATAATTGCATTAGTCAGAAAATGAATAGCCCTCAAAGTGGTATAGAAAATCTCAGAGTACCCACGAAAAGAAAAGGATCACCTGTAAAAAGGCCTCTTTTCCCATATTTTGGGTCTTTCTCAGGCAGTCATTGGTAGCTGCCTATTACTGTTAAACAAGTTCTCCAGCTGGGGACAGGATCACTATTTCATATTAATGTATTTTCTATCTGAATTAATTCTTGGGTGGATGTGGCACAAAATTCAGGGAGCAAGGTGCATTTCTTCAGTCTTAACTCTATACTATTCCTACCACAAGGAAGCTGGGAGGGACAGTGCTGCAGAAATGGCTTTCCCATGGCCTGTGCCAGAGGACGGAAATCTGAAGGGAAAACCCTCTGCTTGTACAGAGGAAGAGGAACTAAAGGAACACGACAATCTTTATACTCTGATATGTAAAATGTTACTATGACAGAGCACTAAAGATGGCTCAGAAATAATGTCACAGTGACCAGCAGCTGATGACACAGGTGTATGATTCCACATTGCCATCACTTTGGGGCCAGTCATCCTGAGCTCGTAGGTCAGTCATTTTTCACATAAGTCAGTGCAAAGTATTAATTCTGAATGATTCATTCTATGTAAATCATATGTGCATATGTAGATATATTTCATTTTCAGTTAAAAATATGGACTATATGTGTCTGTCATTTTAAAGGGCTATGAGATTGTAAGATGCAGCAAGAACAAATGCTATTTTTACTTATAAAATTACATCCGCACTGAATTTTTGTTATTCAAACCACACCGCAAACACTGAAACCTTTTTCTCATTTCTGCTTTTATTCTCCATCACTTATAACCTCTCAGTGAAAAAGGAATATAGCATTTTATTCCCCACTAGTTTTGTCCTTTTCCATTTTGCAAAAATTGATTTTTCCACCCCRTCCTCTGTTTGTCATGGAACATGGACTACATTGACAATGGAATATTTACTGCCCTGCTTTGTAAAAGCATAATCAGTTATGTCAGCAATGATGCCAATGAAATTTCAGAAGCAGGGTTTGTTAGATAACTAGAGTTCCCTTCAGCATCAGCTAAAAACCTAGCTTTTTCTCAGTAAAACAAAATTGATGCCATGCTATATATTAATAAAAGAATGGTTTAAAGCCTAGCTATTGTGGATTAAGGCTGTGGGTATATAAAGCAGGTTTTCACGAAATATAGATATAGATGATACTAAGATCGAAACTTTTGTTCAGGTGCTAGGKTCTGAGGCTAAAATATTTGATACCCATTTTTTGTTAGCCTTTTTGATTTGTTAAGGAGATAAATGCTATGACAACTTATAAAGATGTGTGAATGCTAACATTCACAAGGTAAAATAAAACTTGGATAAATGCTGTACATTAGTTTCAGTAAACATTCATTTGAATTTTCCATCCTAACATATTATTACTTTTTTTTCCTACTGATCAGTCACATAAATATATTTGATCACATTTATATTCCAGGAATAGCTGCCACTCATAACGTAGTATTTTACCTGCAAATAACAAAGGCAGTATATAAATAAATCTTTACAGATCAGATTCAAACAAGATCTTTCATGGCACAAGGCAAGGTGAGAAGTTTAAGAAATAAAGATCTCATGTACCTTCAGAAGACCCAGTAGTCTAGACAGTCTTATACAAAATAGTGTTGGAATGTTTTTCAAAGGTCATCTATTTTACCCCCTTATTTAATGTATAATTAATTTCTCCTTAGGTATTTTTATACTGGTTACTTGAGTTCTCCGGGTTATAGAAGAGGCACAGGACAACAGTAAAAGAAATGTAATATATTTTATATTTACAAATATTATTTAAACATTTTTCCCCCCRAGGAAGATACCTACAAACAGAAGTCCATTTCCATTTTATAAGAGTATTCAGACACATTTTTTTAAACGTAGGGGTATCCTCACTATGTCACTTTCAATTTTCATATCTTACTTTGTCATCACCCAAGGAGAAATCATTTGAAGTCCTGACTTACTCTCTTTGAGTTTTACACTCCAGTGGTATTCCCACTTTTCAAACACATTTAACCTGGAGAACGCTGATATAACTTTTCATTCTGATATGGCGGGATTTTATTATCTTTGCTTGGCCTCTCCAACAGTAATACCTGCCATTCAACATCCAGGAACGCTACTCTTTTCCAAATATGTATTTGGCCTATCAAAATCAYGGGAATGTATAAAGCATAAATACATTGCCATTAGCATTAGCGTAAATATATGGAAAGAGAACTAGAAATCTAGAATATAGAGGAAGTTATTCAAGGTCAAGCAACTTGGAGAGAGAGAAGAGGAAAATAAATCTACATCACAAATTCCTATTTTAAACACTAGACTGTTGACATATAAAGATATTTTGGAGACAAATTCTTCACAAAGTTTAAGTTGACACTGGCGAAGTGTAGCTAATAAGGAAAAAAATCTGTCTTCCAAGCTACTCCCGAAGAGAAGTTTCATGGCTATGTAAACTCTGCACAGTACATTTTCTGTTTAAGCATGTGTATATATCCCACAGATACATTTTGTCATAGATCCATGAAGACTTGCCTGCGTTCAGTTCATTCACAATGGTGGTACATAAGAAAAAATTAAGATGCGGAATTAGATTTAGATTGTGGACAGAGCTCCTTA
The DNA here is from genome assembly GCF_003343035.1 of Apteryx rowi. NCBI lineage: Eukaryota > Metazoa > Chordata > Aves > Apterygiformes > Apterygidae > Apteryx > Apteryx rowi. The sequence goes on along the minus strand of NW_020450668.1, from coordinate 45,876 downwards.
GTCCAATCTTTCCTTTCAGTCAGTAGAAGAGGGCTTGAAAATTTTCTCTACGTCCAAAGAAATAGTGTAAATAACATGTATGTGAAGGAAATCTGATATCTTAACACATGAAGTTTTCAAGAACACTGTGTGCAATGGTAAGAATATTGTTGAAATTTTCTGTTCTTAGAAAAAACAGCAGGTGGAATGTAGGACAGGGTCTTGCACTATCCGTATTCAAGGCACAGACACAAGGACAGCAAAATCAGACTAATGACTATTTGTCATATATACCAAATGAACATCCTATGTTTGCGACATCCTTAATCATGCAGAAGTAAGTTTATATAATAGAAATAATCTACTTAAAATGTAAAACATTATTTTGAGAGATGCCTAAATTGAAACATTTTGAAGTTATATCTCCATACACTTAACCAGTTTGAACAATTTTGCCTTTCCATTTTAAACAGTGTAATTAAACTTGTTGTCTTGCTTGTTCCCTAGGAAACAAAGAGAACCAGGAATGTCAAGCCTTCAAAATAATTCAGTTAAAGTTCGGTATGGTAATAAACACAGGCAGATATTATCTTACCCAAAAATAGAGAGGTGGAAGTGACTCTGCTGACAAATAATTGCTAAAAGTGGATCTGGCAAAAGTCTTTATTAAAATTTAAATCCCAGAATGGAGTTGGAAAAGGAAAAGATTAGTATATGTATGATGAGCATGTCATAACCTTAATGTTTATGCTTTTTATGGCAGTAGGCATGAAATTATCTAAACTGAATGTTTATGCTACTCCATTGTTTCTGTAATAGCAAGTTTTAAGGCAGAATGCAGACTTCATGGCCCCAATGAGAACTGTGGGAATATTCTGTGTATTAATACCTATACATGTCAAGCTGAATTAGTCTATTGAGAGATCATTGATATACAAAGGATGGGCAATATTCTTTTGTCATGAAAAAACTGTGATGACCATCTTTCTCTGTTTTTGTGATGAAACATGTACTTTTCACTGTTGCATGAAACCAGATGCACCTATCAGTCATGATAATAGGATGGAATAAGATTTAAAAATGAGTTCTGCCCCAATAATAGCCCTCTTGACTGATAGTCCCGTTGCGTGAATCAAGTAGATTTTGAAAATTTAAATCACATCTTCTTATTTCTTGTAAGAAAAACTTCCTGTAAGAAAAAAGGTATTCATGTAAGACTTCGTGTAAGAAAAAAAGTATTCCACATTCGTATACACAAAGTTCCAGTCAACTGACTATGCTTGGTGGGGGGAATTCTTGTTGTTTTTCTTATATGGTTACAATAATGAATTTTAGCAGATCTTGAACCAAATTATTGACAGACATTTTTCCCTTGCTGCTTTACCATGGCATTTGTCTGGAGAAGACAAATACAACCGACCTGCTGGTGTTTTTGCCACTTTTTTTCTCCTTCTTGGCTTGTGATCCACAACCTGCAAACACGCCTCAAGTTTTTCAYGGTTTCAGAGAGAGACAAGTAGCTATTTTTTGAAGTCACTGCCAATGTCAGTAGGTTAAGGTCCTAGCACCTGTCTCAGGAGACTGTTTGTTTTCACCATATGTCAGATAAAAAGATTAAAACCAATCTCGTATTTCATAGAATTGAAGAGATTCTGAGAAATGCTGAGTAAACAAGGTAGAACTTCTAATTTTAGATTATGTTGGCAGAGGTCTGAACTGTCACTGTGTCACGGGAATTTTAGTTACACTGTCTTATATCTTCACTTTCCTTTATAAACCTGTGGACTCTGTCTCTTGTGCTACACAACTGCCTGCAGATGTASAAAAAGGGGGTGGATGACATAACATTAATATCATAAGCTCCAACCAGAGGTCCCAGAATGCGTAAGTCATTGCCAAAGAATGAACAGTTTTGGTATCAAACTGGCTTGAAAGTAAATACTTCAGTTTAAGATATAGTAATACTGCAATTCAAGATAATCTAACTGTAGAGGAAGAAAATTCTCAAGTAAATTTATCTCATGAAAAATTTAAGCTTTGATTAAACAGTACATTTCTTTAAATACAACAAAAAACAAAAAGGCAGGAAATTTCCAATCAGACAAATTTTTATTTCAGCTATCTAGTACATGTGCAAGGTACTGAAGAAGAAAGCAAACTGATATGTATTGGGATATCTTCAATTTGTAGATGGTGTTCAGTGTTCATATCAGTTTCTCTGAGACTTGTACCTTGTTTACGCTTGACTGTTTTGCTGAGATTGGAGGAATAAGATGACTGAAATGTAACCTTAAGAAGAATGGGGAACATGGGGAGCAAATACAGCAGCATGAAACGGTAATTCACTCATCTATTGGGAACTTTGTCCACTGTGCAGCCACTCAGATATCCTTGGTCTTGGATGTTAGGCAGACAGCAACAGCTATGTCTGATTTGTATTACTTAAGGCTTGTAACTTGTTCCCTACTCTGTGGACTCTGTGGACCTTTGCCATAGTGATATCTCAGTTGCAATAAAATGCCTTATTCTCCATTCAACTAGTGAAAACTACTAGAACACAAATACTTGCAAACATTTCCTACATGAAATACATTATACCAGCTTGCAGGTAATTCCCAAGTGCAACTTAAGGTGTTGATATTAATCTACCCATTCATAAATGTGTTAGATCTGGTTACCTTAGAGACTGCTGATTTTCTCCAGGCAGCTGAGATCATTTAAAATGCTGAAGCTAAACATTCTGGCAAAACTCCGAAGAATTTAGTAACAATAAAGCCAATAGGTTCTTGATGAAGTTTAAAGCATTCTGTAGAATTGTAACATAACAATGCAAAATAGAAAATTATAGATATGTTTTTTGGTTTTTACAATCTTTAAAGAATTTTTTGTATTAGGAAGATGTATTTCTGTATAATTATATAGGATTCTTTCTAATCTGGCCTAGCTATTAAGCAGGCAAAAGACAGGATATTCTCTACACAAGATCCTTGTTTCCTATCTCTGTAAACTGTTCATACCATATCCTATTATAATACCTAGTTGCTCAGCCTTGCTTTATTTGAAATGAAGTGAAAGGGACAAGGGTGGAGTAGGGTAATTCTGAATTTAAAGAATCTGGGGAGACCTTTTAAAAAGAGTATTTTTCAATATTTGTCTTAATAGTTGCTTAAAGTTTGTACAGAGAGTACATTCCCCAGTTTCAAAGTGGCAATTGAATAAAAGAGGATCTTCTAAGCTGTCTTTCTGAGTAGGAGTTTTTGAGCCCATTATTATGTATATATTAGAATTACTGATCTGTGTTAATAAAACACAGATTTTGGTTTGACATAAACAAAAATCCATTAGATAGTTTTAAAGTTCCGAAATGTCATGTCCTGTATCAGGTTAACCAAGAAAAATCTTACTGTGCTTTAATTTGTTCTCTGACTAGCTATACTTTTTCCRTCTTCATTTTCTCTGACACTGTGAATCTATGAAATCATCTCTGGAATGACAGACAGCAGGACTATAGACCAACAGAAAAGGTGGAAGAAGACTTCGCTGTTTGGTCACAAAAGAAAAAAGGAGCCCTGCAGGACAATTCTGAGAACACCTTAGTTTTAAACAAGAAAGGCAATGATTAGAAGGAAAGCAAATACTAAAAGAGAATGCTAGAGATATCGGGACAGAGTCAAAAGAGCTACCAGTCAGACAAAGGAAACAAAAGAAACTACAGCTGTGAACCTGTGGGACTAGAGATAATAGGAACAGCAGGAGAAGATAGAAGGAAAACATATAAGGAGAAAAGAAAACATTAAAAAGAAGAAACATAAAAGGGAATAGGAAACCAACAGATGATGCCAGAATATTTGACAGTGAGAGGCAGGATTTGAAGGCACTTCTGAAAGGTTAGGCTGAACTTCTTTCCAACATTAGGTTTGCGTGGTAAGATATTAACCAAGAGGGATGTCTATGCAACCCTAAATCCAACAGGAAAAAAACAACAACCCAACACCAAAAAATAGACTAGGCCTGAAAGGCAGTGGTCTTAGAGGGGAGAGCAGAGGTGTTTACATTTCAAAAGAGTTTAATGTAATTTTAATATAATTCTATTATGGAAATGGTGCTTTTATGAAAAAAAGTCTAGTCAGTTGTGATTCATTTTCTCTACTTCTGTCTTTTCCTTTTGAGTCTAAAGTTAAACTGAAGTTCCAGGACTGGAGTTCAGCGTTAAAAGATATAGATACTTAAAAGTTTCATTTGTTTATGTTAGGTACTTGAATATTTCATTTGTTTTTGTTTCTCTTTTAGTCCCATTTTCCTCAGATTTTATAAAGAATTATAAGGTCAAGTAATGGCTTTTCTGTAACCAATAAGTTATGATAATAAAAACAATATTGCTATAAATTATTTTCTTCTGGAGCACTTTGGAGATTGCAATGATATATAATAGCATGACTCCTTACTCATGCGTTAACTTGACAGACCACTTGAGAGATCTTGCCTGGTAGGATTGAGCTATGATTCTGTAGAGAAAGTGAACAATATTTTAAATAGACTGTATACTAAGAATTGTTCTCAGGTGGGAACTCTCTAGGTTGGAAGGTCACCAGTAAATACATACACTATTGTGAAACACTGGAAGGGCTTTTGGTATTCCAGTGATCTAGATATCAGTCCTACTTCTTGCTGAGAGGGCTTCAACTCCAATCCTGGAATTAAAACCATCTGCTAGTCATCCTACTAAAAGTAGGCATCTGAAGTTAGGGTACGTGCTTTTCTCAGCATAGACAATTGCATTTAATCTCATTTCATTAGCCCAGATGCCGATGTCTAATTCATCTGTTACAGAGTGGGAGACACTTGAATTGTCTAGGCCTTATCTAAAATGATTCAGTTGTCAGATACCTTATGTGAACAATTATTCATTTTCACAACAAAAATCCTTGCAAGATTGGTACAGGTCATCAAGTCCCTTTTTCCTCCAYCCTCTTCTCCAGAGTCCTGCATTCACTTTTTCTCTTCCACAGAAGTGACAAAAAGACTGTGAAGGTTCTTAGTTTCTCACTTTACAAACTCAATCACAACAAAAGCCTCAGCAAGCAACAGGCAACTCTCTGTGAACTAAAACAAATAGCCCCTCTCAAACAATGTTGAAAGCAAAGGCACTGAAATCTTATCAAGAAATTCATGTCCATCTGTCGCAAAAGGAGTGATGCACTTCACTCGTAAGAGGGAAGCAGCACTACATTTATTGCAGTAAGACAGCGACTTAACAAAGTTCAGTCGTAAATAAGAACGATTTAATGAGGTTCGATTGGCAAGGTTCACTCAGTTATTTACTGCATGAAGGACAGGGTCAGATGCGTGTGCTACGGAGACCCTCCCGTTGAGTCATGAGGTTCAGACTGGACCCCCTTGCTTTCTAAACTCCTTCGGAAAGGAGCCTAGGTGCAGCTGGATCCAGTCCTAGTCTCAGACTTGGTCAACGGTTTATGTCTAAGGGATTATGTGCGCAATTAGTCAGAGATATAACTCAGCAAAGTTTCGTGAAGTTTGCAAAAGTTCAGCACGCTATTAATCACTTACCGAGGATCTGTTGTGGGTAAGGAATCTCTCAACCTCGAGGAGTAACCTTGAGAGGCATCCCTGCTCAAGGGGAGGTTCTGCAGTGCAGCCCACTGCCATGCAGGAGAGCTCAAGGGGCTCTGGGCTGCCCCCTATTTATGGGGGGAAGATGACTGACTCATAGTCATATTTGCATACTAGACGGGCCTTAGTTGGCGCATGCTCAACTAGCCCCTACATACGTGCTGTTTACAGGGAGGTCAGGTTGAGGGGGAGAGAGCACATCAGTGGGGGGGAAAGGAGCACACTGTCACACCATCTCATAACCTTTCCCCAGGGAACAGCTCCATTCCATAGCTAGTACTGGAGAAGAAAGACTCCAGTAGAAGAAAGAAGCTAGCACACAGCCTGTATGGTGAGCTGTACCTTTATGGGATCTTTCTGGAAAGAGACACTGGCATCTTCCCTAACCAAGTCCACCCCCTCTTATCTCGTCCACTTCAGTTTCTTGTTACTTCCTAGACCTGCCTATGCATTAACTGATATCATGTTCTGATACTTATGATCTGACTGCCTGCCTACATTATTTCTAGCTGCATCCCTATTCTGAATCTAAAATTTCCCTCCTATTTCCCATTACCTCTCAACAGTCTCTGCCTAATCCATTCAATGGCTACTCAACATGAATCTAAATTTCTTACAAAAAGCATTTCTTTCTTTCCTGTTCTCTCTACTTAAGCTGTTACAGGCTCAAGAGTCAAGACAAGCTGGTACCATCACCATCCTCAGCCTTCATTTTGGAGGTTTCTCTGATACACTCACAGTCCTGCAACAATTAGAAGTAATGGGTATTGCAAAATGGTGGAAGTTCTTTTTGTATAATTACATTTGTATTATAATAGATTCGTTTATCTGAGACCTAAAATTATGCATAACTTTCCTGGTTGTGTTGATCAGGCTATACTGATTGAAATCCAAAGATGTTTTAAAGATCATAGCTCTTTCAAGTGAACCCCCTTTCTGAACTGAGCCCATATACTGGCTGGAATATTTCTCATTTCATATGATTTTACAGCAAAAAACAGGAATAATCAAGTGTTTTAAATGAAGTACATTGTTTTGTTCTTTTTTAGATATTAACTGTACTTGAAATTCTTAAAGAAAGCTATACTGGCTGTAAAGCCAGGAGTACTGAAACAGAAGAAAATATAAGCTTAACTTTTGCAAGCTAAAACTGCTGAGTCAAGATTTAGCAAGCATCTCATCTACTTTACTGCGTATTCATTCATTTTCCATTAATCCTCTTAATCATTAGGTAAAACCAAAAATATTTACATGGAGTGACAAAAGCCCAATTTCTTACATGATTTTCAGTCCTTTCAATCTATCAGGTTTGGAGGTCTGTCATAGACTAATAGACAGACAGTCCTCAGAAGAACATCACTTTTCCCTTCTCAGCTGGAGCAGAGAGAAGTCTCTTTGCATTATTTGTCATATTTCCAAGTTTACAAGGCGCTCTGTTCTTTTTGCTGTAATCTAACTACACATCTAAGGTACTCATCTTTGATGGGGTACTTTTGATTAAGTTAGAGGATACCTTCTTACAGCTGCTACTTCACTAGAGTGTCTGTCATTTCTTTCCTTACACCAAGTCTGATAGTAAAGATGCACTGATGGCAAAAATATGTCTGTGAGAGCCCAAGAAGTATTCATTAGAACAGAGAAAGAGTCATAGAATGACAAGAATGTTAAAAGTATGAAATATCGTACATATAAGAAATAATTGAGTAAACTGGTACTCTTCAGCTTGAAAAGGAGACCACAGAATGGGAATGCCACAAGTCTACAAAATGATGAATATTGTGAATAGGGTCCTCTGTTCACTGTCTCTCATAATAGAAGACCAAGGRATTATTAAAGAAGGTAGAAAGAGCCAAGTTCAAACCAATAAAAAGGAGCTGGTTCTTAATATAACAAGTAATAGACCTTTTAAATTCTGGCCAGAGGATATTGTGCACATAAAAATACCTGTGGGCTCAAGGGGAGTCTGGAAAGAAATCCAAAGAGGTTAAATAAATCACATTCGGTTCAGGAAATCTGCAAAGCAGAATGTAATTGGATGCCAGAGGAGTATCAGGGGGAATTATAATTTATATTTGCCCAGTTCTTACTCTTTCCATCATGTCTGCTTGTGGCCACTGCTGAAGAAAGCATACCAGCTTAGACAGACCCTTGGCCTGAGCCTTTATGACTGTTTCTATGTAGACAATCTTTATGTAGAATCACACTCACCTACCAAATTTTGATACTAGCTCTTAGTCTATTCCAGTCATACTGTTTCTCCAGTTGTCCTCAACAGGTGCAATTCCTTCCATTGCATATTTCACATACACCTGTTGCCTTGATGTCGAGAGCAGAAGATGTGTACAGTAGTAAATACTCAGGATTGTAGTGAATACTCAAAGTAAAAATCTAAATAAAGATTACATTGTAATTGTTTCTTAATGTGAAATCCTGCTCTTCAGTTGCATTAAGCCTAATGACTATAGCAATCATTAAATACAATGTAATCTTAATGAGTTGGAAAATGTTGAAGAACTAGATCCCAACCTCATGCTAGACCTCCGTGAATCTGAGGGAATTTAGACTCCCCAGCAAATTCAGGGCATTTCATCTGTCTTTTACTGACTGTTACTCTATCCAGCTCTTTAGCAGTTGCTGCTCCTGTGGATCTCATTGCCGAGATGTTTGCCTCTGCAGTCCCCATTGCTGTTCAACTAATTTCTTCTGGCTTTGAGTTTTCTTAAGCCTATTAAACTATATAATTATCCTTCTTTCAGGGGTTTTTACATCTACAGCATCATCAGCCATTGACAGCATTCTATCCATCTCTTTAGAAGGTTCTCAATCTTCCCTTCTTTGCTAGATTAGGAGATAACCATCTCACATACTTCTTGGTTTCTCTCACAGACTTGGAGATCAGTTTCACTGTCCAGTCCTGGAGAAAAGACAGGAAAGAGGATTTCCCCCTTTTTTTTCAAACCAAGAAGCTCCACTAAACCTGATAACATTTCCCATCTACCACTTCTTTTTTTTTTTTTTGTTTATCCTCATGCCTTATATACAGTCTCTCTTCTTCCAAAAGCAACCTCATTAATCTTCCTAAGACTTGCAAGTGAGTGACTGCTATGTACCCTGAGAACCCTCATTCAGTCTTCTGCCTGGTGGTCAGAGCATGTGTCACTAAAGAAGTACCAGTTGTATGTTCTCTGATATAATTAATGTGTGCTGTTCTATTGTAATAAATATTATTGATGTAAGCAGATATAGTAGTATTTGTTTATTTAAAAATGAATAAATAAATGTATTTTGACAAATCTACCTATTTATACCACTGGGATGTGTGGCTTTATGGATATTGCTGCAGTATAAGCTACTCAGTCAACTCGTGAGCATTAGCCCAGAAGGTATTGCAGACTGACATCTCCATCAGTGATGATGATTAATACTACTAATAGAAAGAGTGGATGTTTTCAATATGGATTGTTTCTTTCTCTGAAATGAAAGATTTTTAGGAGCTTCAGCTTTCTTCTAAGGGAAACTCATCACAGAAGTCTAGAATACTACAGGTACAGGTGGAATTCTATAAATGATTTTCTTGAAAAGGTACAGTGACTGAAACTGAAGGAAAAATATTGCCAGATCCACCTGAGAAACATCCATAGCAAGTTTTAAACTTGAATGTATTTAAGCACTTAAACTAAGTCATTTTAACAGCACTGTTCATGTGTTTGCATACAATAAATTATTAACTCTCAAGTGAATGAATAAGTGGTTTTTTTAGATCAGCTACGCTGCTAAACTGAAAAGTCCTTTTGACACTGTTCTGCAGGGCAACTTCTTTAAAACATACCATGTGCCCATGCTTATTCTTTCCCCAGTACTAAGAACCATGGAAAGAATTCTGGAATTGTTCCACATGAGAGATCATCTCCAAAAAAACCACATTTTCAATGTTCTTTTGCTGTATATGCTTCTTTTCTAAAAAACATACAACCTTGTACAATTTCTTTTAAGAGAGAAGACAAACCCAAAAGCTGAAACTGTAACTGAAGTTTTCTCTGAAGGAAAGGTAAATCTACTTCCAAGCAGAGCAGGCAAATTGCTAGCTGGTATTCTACTGTTTCTTTTTTTTCCCTTAGGCCTATACAACATGAGATCTTTGAGATTTGTTATCAAACTTGAAAATTAAATTGATAATCATAATAAAATCAGTATGAAAATGTATTATTAAAAAATAGTTCCTTCTGTTCATGATGGAAATAAGGAAGCTTCCCCAAAAAGTACTTCATTTTATTTTAACCTGAGTAAGCCCCAGTTTGAATAAAATGCTTTATTATCTCTCCTGCTGTATGACAATTGCCACTAATGACATTCTTCTTCTATCTATAGACACTTCAGGTTGTCCTCATGATGGATCATGTGTTCTAAGAAAATGTTTTTTGGTATCCCAAGGATGGGATGTCTTAAAAGAGGATTCACTACGTACATAGTCCTTCAGAATGGAATATCTCTGGAGATGGTATCTACAAGGCAGTGGTAATTTTAAGATGGAACCTATTTTGGCATGCAGCAGAGTTTACAGTGACCTAGGTACACCTAACTGGTAAACTTCCAAATAGACAATTGCCAGCCAAGAAATAAAGAACAGTAGGAATCTGGCTCTCTCTGCTTGATCAGGTTAGCCTGCAGGGGAGGCTTGAAAAGAAGTAGAAACAACAAGAAGTACAGGATAAAATACAGACTGTGTAGAGAAAGAAATCTGTTTTCTTGTCTTGTGGTTTAAAAAATGTCAACAGCCCTGGTCATAACAGACTTCCTATTTTTTGAGCTCTATTAACATTATGACTGCAAATTTCAGATGTGCTTAAGGTGTTTAATTATGATAACATACATAAAAGACATAACATACTTGAAAAAGTTAGTGTTGTGAAGACAAATGAGTTAAATTCTTAAGAGGGCATCTGAGATTTCTTCCATTTGGCATGGACACTCCTAGGGAGGAGAAATAAGAACTCTAGTGTTAAATACAGCCTGTCCTAATGATGCAAAAAATTTCTTCTAGGAGACCGCTGTGACCTAATATAAAATAAATACTGTAGGAGAAAATTACTTGCTGAGAGTATGTGTAGTTGCTATAAAACAGATTATTCAAAAATAGGAATACAGAAAAAAGGCACAATGTTAACAATTGGTGGTACACTAGCCTAGTGGCCCAGCCAATGCAGAAAAAAATCACTTTCTAATTAAATGAAGTGAGATTTTTTTTCTGTGATTATGTGCTAATGTAAAGACAGGRCTAATTAGAAATAGTTTCATACCTTATATTTCTTAGGACAAATAACAACCTCTCCATGCATGCAATACTGACATCAATTAGAATGGAAGGAGAATGCAAGAATTACTAAAAATAATGCAATAAGAGTCTTCTCAGAGTCCAGATTGTCTTTTTTATTCTGTGTTCATGGTCTTGGTTACTTCTTCTTTTCCTTCTATTTGTGGACAAATAATGACTACTAATTTAAAACAATCTCTAAACACAACAACATGAAGTCCTTTCCACAACTTCATTTTTATATATTTTTTCACAAAAACAATTTAAAAATAATAATTAAGATGATTCCCTACAGTTAAATGCATCAGCAAACTTGTGCACCTCTTTAATTTTAACCTAAACGTCACAACAGATGCTGCTCTTCCAGTCTCAATAGGGAGCAGATTCCACAATCAGGGAGCGTAATTACAGAAAGCTCTAGCTCCTGCTGTCTCAAAGTTATACTTAGGGCATGCTAAATAGTCTGCCAGTCTCAGTCTTCAATGGCTGACTGGGGCCTTTGGTAATAAAAGATCAGTCAAGAGTACATTATGATACTTCACAAAATGCTAACAGCTTTGTAGAATTTATAATCTGGTGAGACATATGCCAGCTTTGTACACTGATGAACAATTAAAACAAATATAATAAGATCAGGGAGCAAATACAGTATGAGTTTGTAGTAGAGAATGTGTTTATTTGCCATCACGCAAGCAAGGGAATATGTCCAATGTAAAACATAAAGTAACAAGCAATGACAAATATACGGTTTCTTTTTTTCCTAACACACTCTTGGATGGACCCTGATCATAGTTGGGAATGGTCTTCAATTAAACTGGGATGCCAAGTAGTATCTTCCTTTCAGAGAGGTATGATATTTAAAATAAGAAAATGCAAAGGTTTGTATTAGACTTCTTCAGAATAATCCAAATTTTAGAGTTATATAAAAATTAAAATAGGCAGGGAAGAATGAGTCATAAAAAGAATTAGAGAATGAATAGCCCCTTCTGAGAGAAAAACATCTGATATTCTGATCTTTTGTTGTACACAAGTCGCTRGCACTCAGTAACTAGTCTGTAAATACATCTCGACTGCTAAAAATGCAGAAGAGGAACTCATATATGAAAATAACCCAAAATAAAAGACACAGGACACTCTAAATATTCCTGTAGGAGTTTTTAAAATGTTGAAAGAACCTTTGTTTTAATGTAAGTAGCTTCTCTCCATAATCTCAGATTCCTGATTCTTTTTCATAAGAGACAATAATTTTCAAGTGTAAAACTGAAAGAACACTTAATTTGTCTGGAACATGTGGTATCTTCTGGAATTAAAATAAGAGATATTTACCTTATTGGAAGTCAGCTGACAGGCATGTATATAGTCGTAGGAGTGAACTCATGCTATAAAATATATTTTCAAACTTCAGTACAGTTCAGCGAGAACTGTGACCATTTCTTTCAACTTCTGTATCAGTCATCTTAGCTAAGTTACAGGATTTTATTTCATTTGCTCTGGATACAGACCAGATCATTGAGCAAGGGTACTGCTCTTGATTTAGATATCTAAGCCTGAGTACTGTACAGAGGAGATCAAAATCAGGTCCTGCACACTTTAACACAATTATTTTAACAGTCTCAACCTTAACCTGTCTTAGGACACAAACTGAATCTCTCAGGAAATGCATTTTTTTCTTTCCTCCCACAGAGCATTGTGAATTTTCTGTGAACTAGCTCGTACCAGCCTCTGGTTGAAAACGGGATACATTAAACAGGATGGATAACTGCTGTGAGTCACTATGTCGATTGTTATGTTTCCAACTGGTGTAAACAGGCAGCAGCTGGATCCTGTGTTTCGAAACCACAGTTCGCTGTGCTTACATTACCTGATTCTTCAATGTTCTTGTAATTAAACTGGTCAAATCTTCTCTCTGAAGATTTCATTATTTTTTCCAATAAAGAGCTGCTGAAGTTAAGACTTTGTGATTTATTTGTTGGTTTGGATTTTTTTATATATATGTAAAAAGACTTCCTCAGACATTATTTTAAGTAGTAATTCTTAATGCATAGACATTAAAAGATTCCCAAACTAAATATTTATATGGGCTAATTTTATTCCATTTCAGGTGCACTTCATCCATTCTTCAGCTAATTCACTTGTTCTTGTTGTCAATTCTTTCTTTGTGAGGCAGATTTTCTTATTTACACCATATCAGACTGTGTCCGGGCCCCGAGACCCCCCCCGGGCGCCCCCCGGGCGCCCCCACCCGCAGCCGCGGCCCCACCGCAGCCCAGCCC
>NW_020450668.1:0-32569 GCF_003343035.1 Apteryx rowi | reverse complement strand
GGGGGGACGGGCCCTGGCGCTGCCCCGGCTGCCTCGGGGCGGGGGGACGGGCCCTGGCGCTGCCCCGGCTGCCTCGGGGCGGGGAGCGCGCCTGTGGTGCCTTGTTGGCCTTGTGGAGCCTGGGCAGGCAAATCCCTCTATAGCAAGTATACAAGACTGTAGCACCTCAGTTTCGTTTTTCCTTTTTTAGTCTCGKTTTTTGCCACTCTGAAAAATTCTGAATGCTTGCACTGCCGTGCTGTCACAATTATCTTGCTGATTTTTTGTATGGGACGTATTGAGCTTTTTCTCCCAAATTAACTGGGAAGATCGTCAATGACATAAATTCCGAAGAAAAATAAGAGAAGTCTCTCATTCATTTAATGGATGTAATCTGCTAATGTGATGATACAATAATCTGTTAATGAAACTTTCACAGGTTATTGTGAAGGAAGGCAGCAGGAAGGGTGGGTGGGAGGAGAGTTTTTTACAGAACAGATAAATAGGAAAAGATGAAACAAGCAATGATATCATAAGGTAAAAAAATTAGCATTTCAGGATACATTTGGCTTTATTTACAGCCAATTAACATTATATGTCCAGCAAGTATAGCTTATTCATGAATACCACTAGATTTAGTGCATACTATACATAAATATATTTCTAAGAGAAAAAATATTCAGAGAACTGCAATTAGCTTATACCACAGACACAGGGCACGCCGGCCCACAGGACTGCGTAACCCGAGTCTGGGGTTTAGAACACAGAGAAGCTATACACTGGATCTCAGTAAAAATTGTGCATTCATTCCCCAACAGCAAATTGGTTGGTAGTGTTACGCAGACCAAGTGAAAAGGTGGAGGTGTATTTGCTGAGCACATAATCTCCTTCTGTCTTGAACCTTTTGTTAGGATTTAACAGTCACTTTAGCCTGTAGGATTCTTCACTTRCACTAAACTTTCTTCCCACTCATTTTCCCTGCAAGAAGAGGTGAACACTTACGACATTCCAAGATGCAGTGTCCTAATGCTATGTGTGTAATTTTTTTTTACATCTGAAATTGTAGTGTGGAAATTGTAATTTCTAATTGGATTACTTGAGATCCTCTCATTGCATAAAACCTTCATGTAAAAAGAGCCTGAAAACAGGAAACCAAAGCTGGATTCCCTTGTGAAGATCTGCCCTCTCTTTGCAAATCCTGTGAATTCTTTGGAGCATATTCATAACTCATTAAAAAAAACCCTTTAGGTTCTTCTGGAAATTCTTCCTGATGCAGGGCTTAGTGGAAATGAAACCTTAAAATGAAAGTTATTTGAATCAGTACAAAAAGGGGGCTATGTCTTCAGCTGAAGACAAGAAGTGTCATGGCACTTCATTAGCTGGGGCTGTTCTCTAGATGCAGTTCACAGCTGATGGCCACCCTGTCCCAGAAACTGCTGTTCCAAACAGGTTTCTGTAACAAATAAATATCATTGGAGAACAAATAAATACAATAGCTTTCCTGTCGGAGGACGCAGGAGTGGGAGGCGGACCCGGAGTAACGACGGAGTCTCAGTATGAGTATGATCGTTCTCCCTTTATTAGAGCTTACACAAAGTATATATATGGATAAGCAATAAGCATGCGCTAGCAATAGCTACATGATTGGCTACAGTTTCTGTCCACACGCATAAAGCGGACATATGATTGGTGCAAGGTTGCTGTCCACGCTCCGTCGACATTTATGGAACCTAGTTCCGTCTAGACTTGTTTACCAGTTTTGTGAATACCTTCTTTTGTAGTGCTCAAGGCCGCTATAAGGCCGCTTTCAGGCTCGCTTGCCTTGGTCTAGATTCCTTCCTCTACCCTGAAGACGGGATTGCTCATCCCAATCAGATCATGCCCTCTCTCGCTTAACCATTCCCCTAACCATTCCTCCATCATTTCCCCCTCTTGTTTTTGAGCAATCCAGGCGTGGTTCACTACTTTTAGCAGAGCGTTCTTAAAGCAGCTTAACACTACACATAAGCACAAACCGACAACTACAAGGATTAGTAAAATGCGTAAGCCTTCAGTAAGCAACCCTGTTAGCCATTGCGGTAAATTTCCAAACAAGTTAGTTAGCCATTCGTCGAATAGACCATGGTTCTGATGGATCCTACTTGTATGTTCCTTCAACCACTGCAATTGTTTGTGAATGGATTCACCATGATCAGACAAATTCATGCAACACATACCGTCAAAATCCTCATAACCATGGCCTTGAGCTAATAGCAAAAAATCAATTGCAGCCCTATTTTGCAGAATAGCATGTCGCAGACTACCTTGGTCCTCTAATAGGCTCTCTRTTATCTCAGTGGTGACGTTAGCTTGCTTCTCAGCCCAGCAAGCCAATCGTCCTATTTGGTTCAGGGYGTTGCCTGCCGCTGCTCCAGGCAYGAAGAAGGACAGAAACACTCTTTCAGTAGGACTGCGTAGGGAAACTTGATCATTACAATCGRGTGAGAGCCCTATGGCTGCCCATTTACTGCGGACGGCGGTCTTGTTGTCCGTGATATGTTTCCACCAATTTTGATCCGGTGCCAGCAATGTCAGGTTACCAAGATAACACGGACCACCCATTACRCTTTTTGGRATTCCCTGCCAGGCCCTGTCACCACATATCAAAAAGACGTCTGGTGGCAAGGCCTTTGGGGTACCATTGTTCCAAATTAAGTGCYCCYTTTTBGCCTCAGCCCCAAGGGCTCCCAGCCCCTGGCGGCTGGTGCCATTGGTGCCACAGAAGGAATCACGGTTTTGATAGTCATAATAGACTGCTGTTGGGGTGACGTTCGTCCACCCTGTCCAGTTAAATAACCGGTAAGGSTGCACGCGTCCCCCAAAATAKATACATGTTTGAGTCCAATTGCCTGACGTGTTCCCAATTCTCATGGACCCCAACAGGTTTAGCTCCTGTGGGTCCCATGGCAGCGTTCTGTTTAGGCCTGCAACGAGGGTGGCACTGCAGTTAGCAGTCGACAGACTGCCACTGCAGCTTCCCGTGCTGTACTCCTGGAAGCTGTTGACATTATAGCTGGGGGCCCCTATTAAACAGGTTCTAAAGGGTTGGGTAGCAGAAGCTAAAGACAAACAGAAAGCGTGTTGCCCTGTCTTATTCGCCCAGGTAACCCACATATTTTGCCTGGGCTCAATCTTGTAGAGAGCCATTACCACTGGGAACAGTATCCCCAGAATTAGGATTTCCGCCGTCTTGTTCGGTAGATGAGTCATGGCGAGTCAAGACAGGCTTCACGTTCTTGCTGGGCACCCACACTGGACCACGATCTGTGGAAACACACATATAACCTCGACCATTAAAAATAACAGGGGCGGACCCAATCCATATTCCGGAGACTGGGTCCCTATACGTTACTTTAAACTGCGGTAAAGTTGTCGTATTATTAAATTTAAGCTGCTGATGGTGAATGATCACCGGGGGTTCCTCACGGTCGCCCATGAGACAGAGATAATTCAGGGTGAAGAGCACACGGTGCAGCCTCTGCTGTGCGTCCGTCTCCTCACCCTTTTGCTTTCTGAGATAGTCTTTTAATACTTGGTGGGTGCGTTCTACTAGCCCTTGCCCGGTAGGTGAATGTGGAATTCCCGTAACATGATCAACCCCCCATCGGGACAAAAATGCCCTAAACTTTTGGCTGACATAGGCAGGCCCATTATCCGTTTTTATGCGCTCAGGCACACCCAATACGGCAAAACAGGCCAAAAGGTGTTTGCATACATGATGTGCCTTTTCTCCGGGTAATGCAGTTGCCCATATCATCTTCGAAAAGGTATCAATGGTTACATGTACGTATTTTAATCGACCGAAYTCTGAAACATGAGTGACATCCATTTGCCATAATTCTAGAGCTTTCAGCCCTTTTGGATTTACTCCAAGCCCAATGCCTGGGCCATGGTTTCCACATCGTGGACAGGCCTGTACAATACCTTGGGCCTCACTCTCTGTCAAGCCAAATTGCCTTTTTAAACCCTTGGCATTCTGATGAAACATGTCGTGACTTTGACTAGCTTGCTGAAACTTATCCATAGAGGGTAGATGACATACGGAGCTAACCAGGCTGTCAGCAAGCTGATTGCCTTGGCCTAGGCCCACATCTAGCTGGTGACTACGAATGTGGATAACACAGCAAGCTGCTGTTCGTTGACCCAGCACAGAGCGCAAGGTGATGAACAGRCTTCCCAACCTCGGGTTAGATGTTTCCCTTATTAAGGCGTTCTCCAGTCGTGGTACTATCCCTGCTACATACAGCGAGTCAGTCACTACGTTTAGAGGGGTATTTAACCAATTTGTTAGAGCCCAAACTACCGCAGTTAATTCCAAAGTCTGAAGGGAATCCCGAKGCTGTCCCTCCATGACATGTTGTTTCCATTGTTCACCTTCTTTCCACACGCATGCGGCACGTCGCAAGCGCTTACCCGCATCTGTGTAGACAGTAACGCCATCTGAAAGGGGTTCCCTACTTACTTTGGGCTTTTCTATCCATTGATTTCGCTGTAGCACCTGCCATAACTTTCCCTGAGGCTGACACGAATGTACCTTACCACAGAAAGCTAACAGAGCATTTTGTATAGCCACAGCATTTTGGAGCCACCACTCTAGGTCAGCCATGTTAACAGGTATACTGATATCGTTCGGCTCTTGACCACTGATCTCTAAGATTCTTGATCGCCCTTTGCGTATCAGTTCACCTACTGCTTCGGTTCGGGTCTGGATACTCGTTTTTGGTTGTACACTCAAAAACACCCACTCCAAGATGTTAAAGACATCTCTGCGATTTTTGCCTTTGTYAGCRGCATCGACCAGAACAGGGGAAAAAGATTCCCCGTTGCTGTGTTGCCACTGGCAAATGACTGCATATGGCGAGTCTTTCCCATTGCATATGAGTAAGGATATGGGCAGGTTTAGGAGGCGCCGCGAGGACCATGACAGATGTAGTTTTTCCGCAATGCGCTGCAATACCGCATGTTGCTCAGGTGTCAGGATAATCTTGGTAGCAGGATTCGTGCCGCACAATAGAGCTGTCAGGGGCGCAGTATCAGTGTTAGAGATACYGACACAATGCCACACCCATTGGATATCACCAAGTAAGGTTTGGACATCATGTAAGGTACATAATTGAGTCGCAAGCTCTGTTTTCTGGGGTCGAATTTTTGACTCTGCAATGGTCCATCCAAGATATTTCCATGGAGCCGTGCGTTGGATCTTTTCTGGTGCAATGACAAGTCCCTTTGTAGATAAGATGTCGCTTAATTGTTTTAATGACTGTTCCGTAAAAGGCTCTTCCTGACAACAAAGAATGTCATCCATATAGTGATAAATGATGGTGTCCGACCATTGGTGTCGAAGTGGCTGTAGTGCCCATGCAACATAAAGTTGGCACAAAGTCGGTGAATTTTTCATTCCTTGTGGTAAAACAACCCACTCATAGCGCTCTGCAGGCGCAGCCTTATTTACTGTTGGCACGGTAAAGGCAAAGCGTTGTGTATCTTGAGGGTGTAACGGGATGGTAAAAAAGCAGTCCTTCAAATCGACTATCASTATATGCCATCCGTCTGGTAGCATACTGGGTGATGGCATTCCGGGCTGCAGCGCTCCCATGGGCTGCATCTGCTCATTGACCTTGTGGAGATCATGCAGAAGTCGCCACCTTCCGTTCTTTTTTGGAATGACAAAGATAGGCGTATTCCATGGACTAACAGAAGGCTTGATGTGTCCGGAGGCAAGTTATTCGGCAACCAGTTGCTTAGTGATTTGCAGTCGCTCTTCAGTCATGGGCCACTGGTCAACCCACACGGGTATGTTGGTATTCCAAGTCAGCGGCGGGTTGGGTGACTGCTCCCCAGTGCCCAGGACTAAAAAAGCTTCGTGGTTAACACTGCTCCAATTTGACTCAGAACATCTCGGCCAATTAAGGCCTCTAATGTTCCAGGTAGAGGCAATACATACACCTTAAGTTTAGCTTGTTGGTCTTCTGGGAATTGCAAAAGGATAGGCCGTTTACTAATCTGAGGAAGAGACTGTCCTCCAATGCCCGCAACAGATGACGTGGGCAACTCCACTGGCCAGCTTACAGGCCATACGGTTCGGCTAATGATCGTGACGTCGGCTCCCGTGTCCAGCATTGCATCAACTTGCCGTGGCGTGCCATGCTGGGAGATGACAACACTCATTGTAGGACATTGGTCCATTTTCGCGGTAAAACAGATGGCAGGACCAGTAGACCCGAAGCCACGGTCACCTCGATAGGGATGGGGTTGCGGCGAATGGTCCAATGAGGTGCCAAGGGCGACTATCTGCGCGATCTTACTGCCTTTAGGAATAAAAACAGGCGGGCAAACAGTATAGACCATGATGTAAACGTGACCTGTATAATCAGCATCAATTACTCCCGGCAACACAATAAGTCCTTGAATACCGGTGGAGGACTGCCCTAGCAGCAATCCTCCGACGGAACTATCTTGATGGAAGAGAGGCCCTATTGCATTGCTGGGGACTTTCTGAACAGTGGAGTCAACGAGCGTGNGAATGAAAACAGGCAGGCAAACAGTATAGACCATGATGTAAACGCGACCTGTATAATCAGCATCGATTACTCCCGGCAACACAATAAGTCCTTGAATACCGGTGGAGGACCGCCCTAGCAGCAATCCTCCGACGGAACTATCTTGATGGAAGAGAGGCCCTATTGCATTGCTGGGGACTTTCTGAACAGTGGAGTCAACGAGCGTGACATCTACTGTGGTTTCCATGTCGACTCCCAAGCTCCCTCAGGTTGCAGGCTGGTGTTGCTGAAGAAAACCTGCATCTGACTTCGGGGGTTCACTTGTGTCTGCGCACGGCCTCCCCCCACGCTCGGTTTCCGGTCTCCCGTACAGGCTTTTGCAGCATGTGTGCTTTTTTGGCAGTGGTCACACCAGACAGCAGAGCGGCAAGCGGATTTTACATGGCCGGACTCACCACAGTGGTAGCACTTTCCTCGGAACTGCCCACTGGGAGGACGCTTTGAAGGTGCTTTGTTCGGTGGCTGGTCCCTTTGAACCACAGCGGCCACTGCCCCCTGGACTGCAGCAGCAACCGTGGTTCCTTGCCTCTGGGCTTCAGCTCTCTCCACTACTCAGCAGCATCTCTTCCACTCCAGCTCCTTTTGGCAGGCTGGCCAACAGTTGTTTAGTTAATTTGTTGGCATTGTCGAAAGCCAGCACCTTGAACATTTGATTTTTGCTCTCCTCAGACAAATCAGGGTGATGCATGATTGCTTCCCACAGTCGATCCACGAAGTTGCTGTATTTCTCGGTCGCCCCCTGGAGCAGATTGCCGAAAGATGGACTGCTTCCTCCTGGCAGCCCGAGGAATGCATCCATTGCTAAGCGGGCAGACAGTTGCAGCAGGTCTGCTGGTAAACCTGACTGAACCGTATAACTCGAATACTGTCCATTGCCAGTTAGCATATCAGGGGTCATTCCCCTCAGCGGGTCATTAGCCCCTTGTCGGCGCATCGCTGCCTCACCACACTGCTGCTGCCAAGAGGCGGCCCACAGGAGATACTGCGTGGGAGTAAGCAGGAGTCTCATCAGATTTTTACAGTCATATGGACACATGAGATCAGCCGAAAAAATCCAATTGACTATTTGTCGAGTGGCTTCCGATTTGACCCCATATGTAGAAACGGTGTCACGAGCCTGTCGTAAGATCTTCCAATCATGCGATTCCCACTTTCCCTGTCCTTGTTGGAATACTATCGGTAAGGCCAGAGGGGCGGAACCGCCTTTCTCTCCAGTGGCTTGCCACTGACCTTCCGCTATGGCCTCTTTAATAATATCGYGCCAGCAAGACTCCCTTGGARGTCCAGAAGAGGGGGTCATTAAGCAGGGAGATATCCCTTTGTCTTTCTCTTGCGCCTGCAGCTCCACCTTTTTCAGGCGTTCCGATAGGTCCTGCAGCATTCTCACGGTTTCCTTTGGTGACGGCGGTACCCTACTCTCGTCCGGTGCACTATTCTCCAAAGGCTCACTGGCTGAAAACAGCGGGGGGTGCTCTGATGGAGTCTGACATGAACTGGTGGTATCGGTAAAGGAGGGGATAGGCGGCCGCTGAGGTGGCATAGGCGGCGGCAACGGTGGGTACAGAGGAGTCACGCGAGGTGGCGGTGAGGGGGGGAAACCGGGGGGAGGCCGGCCCTCCTTTCTGTCCAGATCGATGAGGTCAGCAAGGGGCGCGGCGCCCGCCCCTTTGTGAGCCTCCTCCAGGTGCACGTCCGCGTTTGCCTCAGAGCTCGGACCGGTCGGCTCTGAGGAAACTTCCTCCTTCTGGGATGGAGCTGGCAAAGATGCCGGCAGCGTTTCCCCCCCAGAGTCCTCCCGCACCCTTTGCAGTACCTCCGCGACAGTCCAACATGCCGGCACCATTGGCCCTTTAATGGGGAGTGGTCCGCCGAAAAATCGCGACATCAAGCTTGACTTACTCGGAGGGGGTCTGATAACGGCGGCTCCGGGGCTCAGCATTTTTGCAGCCGCGGACGCTACTTCCCTCTCTGCCTTCATCGTGGTTAAAGTCTCCAACACAGTATTCCAAAGTACGCGAACGGCTTTTATCTCCTTCTCCTCCTTCTCGCTTCCCCCGATCGTCTTCTGCCACATTGTTTCCCCAAAGTCTCGCCACTCAGACACCGAAAACAACAGGTGGGTGTCAGAAAAGTGACCCCAACGCCGTCCCAACCTGATCAGATCATGTACCTGCTTCGCCGGGGCTTCTATCCCTCTCTTTGAGAGGATTCCGACGAGCAGCGTGGCCGCAGCCTCAGTTTCCATGGCTGCGCCTGAGAGGTGGGGAGCGACCCCACAGACCGGTGTCTGCCCCGCTATCGGTTAGGCCAGCACCTTCTCTCAGCCGAAGTTTCCCACTCCCCTCCTCTAGCTGCTTACYGCAGGCTCGGAGATCTTAGTGGAGCTGAACCATCCTCTGCTACCAGATGTCGGAGGACGCAGGAGTGGGAGGCGGACCCGGAGTAACGACGGAGTCTCAGTATGAGTATGATCGTTCTCCCCCCTTTATTAGAGCTTACACAAAGTATATATATGGATAAGCAATAAGCATGCGCTAGCAATAGCTACMTGATTGGCTACAGTTTCTGTCCACGCGCATAAAGCGGATACATGATTGGTGCAAGGTTGCTGTCCACACTCCGTCGACATTTATGGAACCTAGTTCCGTCYAGACTTGTTTACCAGTTTTGTGAATACCTTCTTTTGTAGTGCTCAAGGCCGCTATAAGGCCGCTTTCAGGCTCGCTTGCCTTGGCCTAGATTCCTTCCTCTACCCTGAAGACGGGATTGCTCATCCCAATCAGATCATGCCCTCTCTCGCTTAACCATTCCCCTAACCATTCCTCCATCACTTTCCTACATTCACGTGTGTACCACTACTTTAAGCAAAAATGAAGGTATGGAAGTCTACTAGGGTAATGAGTCTCATGCAGCCGGCCACAAGACACAAAAGTATTCTTCCAAGTAGTCAACAGTGTGATAGTTTAACTGTTTAAGCTTCATGTTTGTGAATTAAGTAAAAATAAATTTGAAATCCACTGCTCTTGAGAAACTGATATTGCAGGGCAAAAAACATCCAGAGCCCTCTACCTGGCCTTTATCAGAGCACTGAATGTTTGGGAATGAGTTTTTTTTTTTGGAACGCTACTTTTTTCTTTAAATTTTCATCTGTTAATCAGAGTGAGAAACAGAAATCTGCCTGGCTAGTAATACCTTGTAACTAATATCATGTTGCCCGTGTTAGGTTCTTTTTAACAGTACTATCCAGAAGTGTACAAACAGTCAGATTAATTTTCCATATTTTCCTGTAGTCATTAATGACAAAATTCCCTTTTACTTCTATTTATCCTTCAAATCATTCGCATTTCCATAATTATAAAAGTTTTCAGTGCATGTGCTTGAATGCGTGTGCATGTTTGTGTTTATAATTTTATGCAGAATTTCATGCTGTGCAAAATAGTAAATAATTTTCTCAGTCTATCCTTTCTTAGAAACAACTGGAACTTATTCAGATTTCCCAGATGTAAAAAGTATGTCAGATAACTTGATCCTTTTAAATGCAATGATAGAGTAAACATATCCATGTTAGAGGGAAATTCTGTAAAATGGCTCTTCTTTATGAAGACTATTGRTTATGAACTGTAGCATCTAGTATGAACTGTTAATCGATTTTATACAGAAAACTTATCCTCTAAGAAAGCCTCTCAATCCCAGGCTCTCAAAATCTGAAGTTAGACAACCACTGTAAATTTGAAACTGGTTAGTTCACCACCAACTCATTCCTAACTACATAAGTGATTGTCCATGCTGTAAAACTAGCCGTGGCCATACAAATCCTTGATGTTGCTCATTTGCAGAGATAATTACCTGCCACTCTTACTAAGTTACCCTCCAGGTAGCAGGYTTTTTTTCACCCATGTTTGATTACCTGCATAAGTAATCTCATTCAATATAAAATAGTAAATCCTTGCTTTTCCACCAGTAAATGAGCAACTAAATACATTGTTCTTCACCATGAGAACTGTGTGTAAGATAGGCTAGGCCCCCACAAGTTGACCAATAGATGAGTTAGTAGCTAAACTGCTGTGTGGCTCAATTAATGATAACATTTGATTGTCATTAAGATATGGCCTGTGTGTTCTTGATGCATTGTTGCACAGTATTTCTACTGAATCCTCAATGACGAACCAAATGTAGATTTCTGTTACATTTCAAACGGATAGATTGTGGGAACAAGAGAGAATTCAGGGAGAAAGATAAGGGGGCACACGGGAAAAACAGTACATGGCAGCCAAAGCACACCACCCTTTTGCAACATGAGTAACGAACTAGCTGGTGAAGGCCAGACAGTTTGTTCCAGCTGCACGGCGGAGGAAGGAGCGATATGGAGGTATCACGGTCTGCCCCGACCACAAAGGGTTGCATCCCAAAAAATAATTGCTGCTCACAGACTAACTGTTGACCTATAGTACCCCCAGCCTCATTATCCCTGCTTACCATATTAAAAATCACGCCCTTTGCTGCATAATGATATGTAAATAAGGGGGGCATACCCCCAACAACCGCGCAAATGGCAATCTGGCCAATGAAGTATGTCTGCCGCGCTTCCACATCCCACCTTCAGCARCTATAAAACAGAGGATAGCTCACTAAAGTTTTTGGAAGGGAAGAAAATTGAACCGCCAACCTGTTCACTGGAGATTGCTGACGAGCGAGCCTCCTTCTCCCCTCCCCCAAACAGGGACGCCTCTTTGGTAAGACTTGCGCCTCTGACAAACGTTGGACGTTGCCCGGGAAAATATATTATTATTGAAAGTGCTTAATTGTTAGTTTGAGCTCACAGAAAGAAAATTTGTAGCAGCAAGTGCATTTATCAACGGCAATTCTGAACCTGTTGTTTCTGTCGCTTTAATAAAATCTTATTCTTTTTACTTTGTGAAACTGTCTCAGGGAAAGTCCTCAAACAGGGGGGCTCTGGCAGGCAAACGTAAATTATAAAGATAAGGAAGGGCCTTCCGTCCCTCCCTTTCACGCGACATAGATATACTAGATATGTTGTCTGATTACTTAAAAAGCAAACAAAAAAACCTGATCTTGAAACATGAATTGCACCTGCTCTAAGAATCAGCGCAGACACGGGGCATGATACCAAGAATCTTCCCTTTGCAATACACTTCATATTCCCTCACAGAAAGGCCAAGAACAACTGCAATAATATTAAATATGACTGACACCGAAAAAAGAGTGCAAGGGAACCTGTACCACACCTGGATACTGGTGTTCTGTGGAATGAACAGCAACATCTCTTTTACTTTATCACATACTCTTGTAACTGGGAATCCCAAGACCATTCCAGAAATCAGGCCTCTGCACTGAACACACTATATGACCCTATGTTTATATAAATACTCTTTATATTAAAAAATCTTCATGCCTCATGAAGACAGAATGTACAGAATAATTCCAGAAACAGCATGCTAACTTTATCAGAACCTAATTATTTATTTACACAGCCACATATGAAAAGTGCTTGAGCCAAAGTCAATGGTACACTCCATTATATTCATTTGCATAAACAAAGATTTAGTAAAACCAGACACTGCAGAATACATTGAATTTTTAAATAAATTCCATACTGTCCAATTTTCTAGGGAGCACTGCATGTTCACTGACATGCCCACTTTCAAGGAATTGTTTCACTGCATTAACAGATGAATATTTGAAATTCACAGGGGAGGAAGGATTCACATGAAACAAATTTCTGATAGACTCAGACAGTAAAGAAAACCAGCCAACTAAACCATGTCTAACCAAAGATGCTCAGTCTTCGAGTTGTTATGAATAGTCAAAGCAATCTAAACATCAGTCTCTAAGTTGAAGTGTATGAACTTAAATCATAAGGCCTCTGTAGAGTCTTCCAAGGAGGAAATAA
This sequence comes from Apteryx rowi, assembly GCF_003343035.1. NCBI lineage: Eukaryota > Metazoa > Chordata > Aves > Apterygiformes > Apterygidae > Apteryx > Apteryx rowi. Next base: position 20,080 of record NW_020450668.1, on the reverse strand, counting down.
GATTCAGCTTCACTCATAAGTTCTTCGCTATGACCAGTAAATTTTGCAGCACAGGGGATTCTCTTTCTCTTAGCAAACAGATAGTTCTGACTTTTTTTCCTCTTCCCAGCTGTGCAAGATAAAGACTCTTTCTCAAACAGATAGGGACACTTCTGCTGTTTTTCTGAAATTAAACTATATATACTGTTTGTACAGTCAGAATCATCCCAGTGTGCCCAATTACCTATCACTATTTCTCCCTCATAGACATTCTTGAACTGGAGTATTAATCTTGTGACTTTTTTAGCTTCCTTTGATAGTCAGATGTATTAAATGAAGCACCTTTTAGTTGTTTCTGTGGGATTTTCAATGATTTACTGTTTATGTCTGTTAGTACTTTTCCCCAAGTCAGTAAAAACAGATTGTGGTTATATTTGTTTATAACAGCTAACTTTCTCTTCGCTCTTTGGGAGAGAATCCCTTAGAAACAGTAAGTGAGATTCATATCATTTAAAAATCTGTTTTGTCCTAACTTTTACTGCTACAGTTTTTTCTTATGTTCCAACTGGATTTAGTTTCCACAGACTTATGACTGTATTCACTCCACTCAGCTTTGTCAGTTATCTAGACTTTATGCATCCACATTGAAGGGCGAGTGTTATACTCCTCATCATACATCATCATCTAACTCTCTAGTCTAAAACTGGTTCTTGTGAACATAGGCTTTTTCTTCCATATATACACAGAAGAAACTCATGCTGTTTCTCCTGTCGGCATCTATTTTCGATCCAAGTCCCTTTGCAATTCACGTCACATAGTTTATATGTGACCAGTCAAGAGCAAGAAAAACAAGGCATRTATATGAGAGAAGAATGTTGAGAGGAGGCACTCTAGATTAGTTACTTCAGGTTTTAGACCATGACTAAGAAAGATATAATGACAGCAGAGCTCAAAATAATGTCAACAGCAAGATGTGAAAAGGCTGTTTGAGCAACCAGTCTGACAGAAGATCTCCTTTTGGGAATGGAGGAGTAGCCTGAAGGAATCAGAAGTAGGGGTCATTGTTCATACAGCAGGCTAATCACAGATATTTTCGTTCACTTGAGGGAACATTGACCTTTGGAAGGAGATTGTGACCAAGACAAAGAACCAATATACTAAGCATGAAAAAATATTTTTCCTAAGTGGAAAGTAATGTGAAGCGAGAAGAATACAGCAGTTTTTGCAGAGAAAAGACAAAGTGTGCCATCAGTTCCCTTGTACACCCTTACATGGGCTGACCCTTAAAGAGATTTGGAAAAGAAGACTTTTTCAGTCTCCAGTAGTCTGCTTCCACTTCATGAATGCAAGGTGTCTGGACATTTATTTGTTTTTCTGGGACTTGTCATGGCTTGCTTGGTACGCAGAGGGACTTCTGGGCCAGTATTTCTGGAGTATTTTTGTTGTTTCGAGCAAAAGGAGGAGACAATAAGGAAACAGTGACTGGATAATGCAGTGTCAAGGCTAACCAAAATCGTGTCCAGTTACTATGAGAAAAGTGTATGAAAGAATTGTTATTAATTAATAACTTGAGGAACTGTGGCTTAGTCTGGAAATCTGCAGCCAACAAGTTTACATAAGTATGTAATTTAAAATGAAAGAAGAAAACAATTTTCTCCATTGCCTGTGAAGTGAGATTTGGCATACTACAAAAATGCTCCTAATAAGATGGCATATACACTTTACATGGCCCCAAATTTAGTTAGGCTACAAAACTGTGCTGTAGATTTCATCTCTGATTCCATAGTCTTCCAGGCTGTTGTGCTACTGTGGTAGTTTTTTGTTCGTTATTGTTTCCCCTGTTGCATCTTATGTTGTTGAAAGAATATCACTTACTCCAATAATAAATATGATTACCTTTTTCTCACTAAGGCTCCATCTTCTAGTAAGAATCACAAATTTCGCACTTCTTCACTTTAAAACATAACTAAACTGTACAGTGCAAAATGAAATATTGTGGCCAAACATTTGTGGCCAAATTTCATGTTTCATACAGAATTTTCATAAACAGAATTAACATGATCTCCTTAAAGACATTTCCACATCCAATATTAGATTCAGATTTAAGAGTAAATTAAAGGATGCATTGTAACTATAGGAGGCTATAAGACTATAGGTTGGTCTTAATGATGGCTTTTTGACAAATCTTTTCAATGAAACAAGACCATAGTACTGAGGAAAGTATCCATCCTTACAGATGTCTATCATATCAGCAGTTTTCAGAAAATTCCCAACCACCATATGAATATTTTATAATGATGTTTAGCACTGAGCACCCAACCCAACCTTATAAATGTTCTGTTCTGTATAATTAGCACATTAGTCACTTGGTAAGATTGAGTCTGATGAATTATTCAGACAGAGTTCTGCAGAGCTGCTGGTTGAGGGCTGTGCAAGGGTGCTTTAGAACTCTCCTGTTAAACTTTGAAGTAATAAAGAGGAAAAGACATACAGTTGAAAGAAAAGAGAAACATTGATATTTTATTGCCATATAAATAGCATTTGAAAAAGAAAAAGAAGATACAAACAGGAAAGGAAAGCTAAGGGAAAAAATTTCTCAAAGCCCTTAATTAAAAAAAAAAAAAAAGATTTATGAGGACACATACCTCTCTTATTTGTAGCCTCAGAACTCCRGTGGAGTACAATAAGGGCAGTTTGAAGAGATTCACTGAATGAACATATACCTTGTACCTGAATGGGTGAACTGTTCTCTGTTAATAGTTTAATTAGCACATTTCTCTCTCTTCACAATCTGTTTGTGACCTGACTTTGATTTTTTTCTGAAAATTAGAATTCTTGGAAAAAAAGTTTAGCTTGCAGCTTGCTTGTGCTCCTGTTTTGATAGGTCTGCCTGCCTTTAGTTCTCTTCATTTGAGTAACTGATCAGAGCAGTCAGATGATTTTTTTTTTATATGCTGTTTGTTAGATGGTAGCTAACAAAGTGAGGTCAGGTAACTGTGCTTCTCCTTAATTTAGGAAGAGTGACATAATGTCTGTGGAGTAAGGAATTGTAAGGCCATTTTAAGCCCTTTCTTCTTTGAACCACTTGGCATATTTATTTTCTTTTCTAAAATACTTGATTGGCATATAACTGCTAGAAAACCTGGGCTATTGGAACAGGCTCAGGAGAAGTTCACTTTGAGTGAATCCTAATCTACAGGTCAGATTTATTAATTGCCTCTATACCATGGCTCTGACCAGGGGTTTCTATGGAGATCTTTTTCTTCCTAAGATACTGTTACGGCCATTTCAAAGGCAGAGCATCACCTCAGCTTCATTAGGCATCACTGTATTCACCTGCATAGGAGCAGGAGCTGGAACCAGGTGAGCACAGAAGAAATAAAGCCAGAAACAATTTCAGGCCAAAGGCAAGAGGATGCCTTGCTGCTGTCAGTCCTAACCAGTAGAAAAAGCGATGAGGCCAGAGCATGGGGTGAGCCTGGCCCTAGTGAGAACACCTCTCAGTAAGAGTCTTACAGTGGATGTATTTCCACCAATTAATGTTTTAGCTGGGTCACAGAAAGCTTTGCTACGGTTTGAGTTGTAGTTGTTTCTAGAATGTAGGAAAACAATGTTACCTATTCTTTCAGCCTGCAAAAAGATTTGGGTTTTGGTGACTGTGTTGTCCCATTTCATCATGGTCTGTACATCTGTTGCTGTATATAAGGTCTCTGGTATTGGATTCATTAGGAATACACATCATAATTATATGGTCTCTGACACCTTATATGGCTCAAACTCCTAGAAGAATAGTAGGAAGCATCTGGCCTCTCCATTTTTCATCCAGAACACTAGAAAAGATGAGAATGCTAGAAATACATTGAATATGTTTAATGTACTGAACTGGATTAATTTTTATTAAAGACGTGAAAGAATTTAGATAACAAAAATGTGTGAAAGGGATTCTTGTGTGAGCTTGCCAATGATTAGCTTTTTTCTGTAAGAAACTAGAATAATCTTGGAAAACCCCATCTAAGGTTTTCCCAGCAAACTCCTTGGGTTACTGATGAAACTGGTGAATTCTGGTAATGAAATTCCTTTATTATTTGTTTCAAAAAATAATGCTTGTGGCAGATGCCTTTCCACCTCTGCTTTTCTCCAGCAAAAAAATTGAAAGTTTCTGCAGGTGACTATTGTATATGGCACAAATTTCAAAGTCAGAAGCCAGATTTCAGCTCAGTCAAGTGTTTATGAAACACATCAATTTAGTTTGTGTGGTCGTGACTCCCTCTAGTGATGTCTGCACAGTCTACCATATGCTCATACCAAATGGATTCTTGAAATGAGTTGCCCATGCCTTTTGTACCCATTGAGCTCCATATTAACTGTAGGTCATGCTTTATTCACATATAGGTTTTCGCTTCAGAGAGCTTTAATTCACAGTGGGTCAGATTTGAGTGCATTGATGCATGCTGGAAAATTTGACAATGAACTGTGGAAAACATGATCCAGAAAGAGCAAACTAAACCCCGAATTCCTGTAAGGCATATTTCTTTTAATGTATAAGTAAGTGGCAAATAATCATTATGGCAGAGGTAGAATTAAAATGCTACAATATACAGCATATATATGGAAAGCTCAGTTTAATTGAGCTCTAATATTAGGCAATGCTCAGTCACTGAAAATTTCTGTAAATCCTTGTTCTGGTTATAAATGTCCTGTACTTGTTATGGATGGGTGTTTTTCTGTGAATCTCATTTTCTGCTGTCTAGTGAAGTGCAGCTATAGCTGCTTTGTTTGTTGTCAGCACTCTGGGATGTTCCARTGAATAGTAACCTGCAAGCCAATTTGTAGCCCCAGGGAAGGAAAAATAAGAAATTAATTCCTTTATCCCTGACTCCTCATACCAGATGTGTGACCCTTAATTGCATTCAGAGGATCTTTTTCAGAATGAGTAGATAAAACCTAAAAGGCAGATGTGCCATCAGGAATAATGTAACATTGCAAGAGTTTTGTTGGTGAAATGAAATACAATTGCATTTATCTTTACACAAAAACACTGTATCAGAATAAGGTCACTTTGTCAGTTTAACTTCAATTTCAGAATTATATGAAAACAATGGCAATGTTGTCTATAATCTCATTGTAAGACTTTTTTTTTAATCAATCAGTACCAAATTAAAGTAGAAGGCTAGAGCAACCAAATACTCTCCAGTGAATTACAATACAACACCCCTGAGTGATACTTCAGGACAAAAGAACTTGTCCACAGAGAGCAATGTTATAAATATGGACACTAGATAAGTGATTAAGATTAGAATATTAAATAGTCTTATTGTGCCTGCACTACATTTCTCCTTATCTCCACCTTGAGGAAGGCTTTACGCTAAATCTGCTTAATGGATGATCAATATTCTTTCAGCTCTAAAATAGAATGAGTCACCAGGACCTTTTTCAGGTGAGAGGCGTTGTATATTCTTTATGCAAACTTGTGAAATGAGTACACTATGAAATAATGTATTCAGCACCCCAAAAATAGTACAAAATGCCTCATAGAATTGAATGCTTTGAGTTCTAGTACAAAAGGGAAACACTTGCTTTAGAAAATCATTTGCAGCTCTCTTTGGAAAGATGTAAGCAAACCTGAAAAAACAGAGCCCAGTAACTTACTGTTCACCTGAGGCAGCTCATTTTATATGCTAAGTCTGAATTTCCAATTCACATATTGATCCAAGGATCTAGTAATAAAATTGTAATAGGTACATACAATTTTATTTTGTTATAGAGCATACTGGGAGTTTTATCCTCTGCCTGTCAGTGTTTTTTTCCTTCTTCAATTTACACAAGTAAGAAAGGATTCTATCCATTTGGTTTTGGTTCCCTTGCCATCATTTAAAGTTCAAAGTAGATAATTTTTTTTCCTTATAATTAACTAGAGTTTTACATCCATCTGAAATTGAATACATGAAATGCAGGCACAATCTTCTCTTTTATTTGAAACCAMCTTCAAAATTCTCCCCTATTTTCAGATAATGGATACATATGTGAGCTCTGCAGCATGATGAAAACTTCATTATGAAAGCTTCATTATGGGAAGAGAGAGCAGAAATTCCCAAGCTATCAGACCTGCTCACAGAACAGTCTTCCAGGAATTCTGTCTTGATTTGGGGAGAAACTTTAAGCTGGCATTTTTGTCACCATGACAAATAGGCAAGCTGTATTTTCATTTCATTTTCACTTTATTCAGAGATTTTTTACATCCTTACAATCTTAGAAGATCAAGAGAGCTGTGTTTTTGGCAGCGTGAGAAGCAAAACAGCCTTTGATGGGGCACATCTGTAAATTTACCATAGGAACAAGAGAAATTTCAGATTGTTTTCAGAACATGATAATGGGGGTGGAAGGGAAGAGACGCAAGAACAATGATGTAGAGAGGGACAGAGCTACAAACCTGCAAAGTTCTGGTTGATGCAGAGGGAGGGAAAGAGACTTCAAAAGTCTTCAAGCATTCTGAAGATCTTAACCCTTCCAAGCCAAACAGCTAAATCTTGTTTCTACAAGCTAGTGCCATGAGCTGTCACCAAAGAAAGGTGGACAGAGCAGGGTAATTGTGTTTGCAATTTATTCGGATTTTGATGGCTCACTTATTACTATCTTACTTGCTGTTTACTTGAAGTAATTGTTGGGATAAAATGGGTAAAGTTCAAACAGGTGGTATGTGCAATGCAAACAGCGAGGCCTTTAATTCTTCAGCCATACTGCTTCAAAAATGAGCAGAGTGAAGCCACTTTAGAATTCTGTAAACATGAAAAGAAGTGTTTCTATCATAGCTCTGTGTGAGAGAAGGTAGTTCAAGTTAACTGAACTACAAGGCTCCGCATATTCCCAACAAAAGATTCCAAAGGTATGAGTAAAAGGCTGAAGACCCTGGAAATCTGTGATGCATCCTAACACTATAGCATTTCCACTAGGTTACACTTTTCTGGATGGATTCTAATTGTTTCATTACTAGGATAAATCTGGATTAACAGGAGCAGAACAGTTACTCTATTAACTTTTGTCATTCATTCTAACTTTTAAAATGAACGCAAAGTGTCATCCCATCTTCTTTTCATTAAAATTGTGCCCTAAATGCCCTCTATCCTTCATTAATTTTTTATTTTTAATTCAGATGTAGGTATAGAGTAGAGAAGAAAAAGATGTTCTTGTTGTTAATGGTTTTATATTTATTTTTACTTAGTTTTTAGATTAGCTATCACATGTTTTTAGATAGTTCAATTACCTGTGACATTAGCAATAAATAACCAGGCCACTTTTATTTTATTGTTGCATACGTAAAATAACTCTGTCCATTACAAGGGTCAGTGCAGAAGTTTCTGTGGAGCACACRAAGTCTTATCTTTCTTTCCCTGTCTACAGATATCTTTGACCTTTTTTTTGCGTGGACTCATGCAACCATTAGTCTAATGGGCCAGCATAACCTTTGCATTGAAGAATATATGGATATGTGGCAAGTTTACTGAAATGGGGGGAAAAAATCTGATCCTAGTATCAATGTCAGATCTTTCAAACCAAGTCCTATATTTCTTGCTATTTTCTTTTATCTTACATTTATTTTGTAGATATGACACAAGAATCTATAACCATCTTGTCCTTATTTTACATTAGGGGAAATAGGAAAAGGAAGAAAGAATTTAACTTCTGCTTTGGTCACACAGCCAGTGATGGGGAAAGACTCAAATAAATTTCAAGTGCTCTGACTTTAATCTTTGTTTTGTTTACAAGATTATTTGGCAAGGATCAGAAATTATGACAATAGCTGAAAAGGGATGAGAGAGCCTTTTGCTTTTCTCAATTAGTCTGTTCAGAGAAAGGTGAAATGTGCTTTATAAAAATAGGGGAGTGAAAGCAGCTGGCATATGCATTAAGGAATGTGATTCAGTGGGAAAAAGCTACCTACATCACATGAAATACAAGCAATTTTTAAAGAAAATTAAGAGATAAAACTGTAAATGAAGCCTCACTCAGGTACATAGAGATTATTCAGAATTGTAAGTGTCTTTGCCACTAAACAGCGGCAAAGCAGTTTGTGCATCTTCCAATGGTACTGCAGTCATAAAGTGAAGCCATTCTCAGGAATTATGTCAACGTTAGTTGATCCAGATTCAAACAGGTTACTAACTATTTTTAATGGATAGTACAATACAGCCAAGTGATGCAGTATTCTTTGCAAGCACCTGACTACAGAAACACTGTGCCTTAACCTCAGTGGTTGAAAAGAAAAATTAGCTTTGGTGTATGTTTTGGTTCTTGACACTTGTGTATATATGGGTGTGGGGAAAAGTGGTGATCCAGTATATATTCACAGAAGTGGCCTAAAAATCTTTTAATTTCAAGAGAAAATGAAAAATTTTTACTTGCTAGGTGTAGAAGATATGTTGCTTGATCCTTATATGCAATCACTATAATCTCTCATCCCCCCCGAGTTGTTCTGTCCTCTGCATAACATCAAAATATGTGAATATCAGCAGAGGTACTTATTATCACTACTATTTCTTGCATACTTCCACCACAAGTATATTTTTTTTCCAAAACTGGGTTAATGTTATAGGCTGATCTACAGCCCTAACTAGATCCTTGACATTATCATGCTTTTGCAGTTGTACCTCCAACTAGTACCTTCCATGGCTCTCCATAAATCTACCATTATAGTAGCTCATTTCCATRTATTATATTGTACCCTGGCACTTTTTATTGATAGATAATTAAACACTTCTGTTGTCATTCTATTCCCATGACTACAGAAAGTTTTCAGCAATATCAGAAATGCTCATTCCTTCATATCATCACCTAAGCAACATGTTTAATGTTTGAAATTTTATTGTTGTTATTTTCTAAATGACTCCATTGTAACAAGAAAGATTTTTTTTTTTTCATTATTTCAGTCAGCCAAATGCTGTCAGGCATCCATATAAGGAATGTATCATATCTTCAGTCTGCCATGTACCTTCTACCTTACCACCAACTACATTCCTGATGCCTTGTAGGATTGTCCCTACAAGAATATACTGATTGTTCACATTACTCGGTCTAGGGCATCCAGTAATACACTGATAACTTTCATTCAGCATGGTATGCAGCTTCTCTGCATATACGTATATAATATATATATTTTCCAAATGTGTATTCCTGCCAAAAACAGTGGAACGTGAGTGTTTTGAAATGTTGTTTAAAATGCCCCATTTTAGAATCAATCACATTCTGCAATATATTGTTCTGAATGCTAACTTTATACTTTATCTTTTCTGTAATTGCCTTAAAGAAAGCTATTTGAAGCAATGTTTTAACGTTGAATTTTGGAAGCAGATTAGTTCAAGGTGTTGCAAGTTTCCAAGTAGTTCTAAGAGATATACTAGCCTTGTAACTTTCTTGATGAAAGAAAATCTCTTACATCAGTGGGACTACAGAGAAACTCTTTGGTGTGTTTGTTTTTTAATATAGAAACCTCAGAGCACAGGGAAAACAGTGATTATATGGCTTCAGCTTAAGTATAGGCTTTGATTTGGGCAGTGATACACAAGTCATCGCATAAATAATATTTCATGTCCTGAAGTGGACTATTTGGCTACTCATAGCAATGTTGCACAATATGTAGGTGGGTCACTTTTTTTGGCAGCCTATTTCACTGTCTTTGCCACCAGTTTTGATTCTTGTACAGTTCAATGTAAAATTATTGTTTCTTCTCACAGAGCCTGTGTCAGTCATACCATATAGAATGGTATTTCATCTTGCTGTAAGTTATTGCTAGAAGTCAGGAGTGGTTTATTATGTCAAATACTGCTGAGGTTCTACAAGCATGGTATCCTTTTTAGCATCAAGGAGCTGCATGATGTTTAGCATCAGACCAATACAAGACTCTATCAGAATCCACCTTGTTTTAAAATAAGGTGCTGTATAGCAAATGCTGATAGGTGGTTTCAGTTGTCAGTATAATTTATGTAAAAGACAGACTAAARAAATGGGCCTGAATATCTACATGAATATGAAGTGACTTTTTTCAGTTTTAAGAAAACCATGAGAAGTGTGATTCATCAGATTTTAGGTGCTTTATGTCTTTGATCATAAATTAAACAGGTTTATGATTATTATATAATTGTTACATAATTTTGTCCTTAAATTGGCAAATTTATCAACTTATACTGCATCCTTATTACTCAGTGCATCTCTGTCATTTTACGAGTAACCCAAATTACAAATGAAGCATTCTTTCATTTTTGAGAGGTGGATTGCTTGGTCTGCATGGATCTTGCAGTATGTTTCTTCTGTAGGGTACCATGCTGAATTCCACCACTTGCTTCCAGGGAAAAGGGTGTGTGAAGGGCATTGTACATATGATTATATTTTGCACATTTATCTGCAGTTAGGTCCTAAGGCAAACTTGATCTTGCAGTTTTTGAAATGTACAGCTTTTAAGGACATAGGTAACTCATTCCTCCCTTGCAAACTTGTAGACATCAGTGAATGCTAGGAGTCTAGATTAAAGAAAATATTCCTGATACAGTTCTAAGTCTGATGAACAAGAGATAGCATTTAAATCAAGAGTTACTTCATCAACAACTGATAAGAGACAGTGGACAATCAGTTCTTGTGACTTTTTCTTGAGCTGCACATAAATGTAGTCTGCTCTGTTACCAGAAAAAAGTCAAACCCCTATGCATTTTGTACGGATTTTAAGGCTGGCGTGTAGAGCAGCTGACAGACATTTGTGAACAGCTGAGGCCAAGGGAGGAGAGGAATGGTTTTTGTGAGGGCAGTGGAACAGTATTCCACTCTCTCACTAATCTACTGATTTCATGGTACTCCTATAACAATATTTCATTTTTATCTTTTTTTTTTAGAATTTCTGTTACCATGTGGCCATTTTTATGATCTCAGGCCCTCTTTGGTTACCTACTATGTATGCTTTAAATATATAATTTTTGCTGTGTCTGTGTAACTTAGGCTCTGTGGAATTATAGAAAACAAATTAATGAGCTGATCAGGATAATTATGTTCACTGATCAAGTGATTTATTTTCATTTCCCATAATTTTGTCTTGAAATATTAATTTGAAGGTCATTATTTCTGCTGTACATGAACACTACAAGTGCATATTCTTTTTCATTCTGTTTTGTTACCATACCATGGGAATATTGATTTCCTTCTATCTTTCCTTATATACAGTTCCTGCTAGCTTACTGAATTACAAACAGTGGACATATTTTTAGCAGACTGTGTGTGTTTCTTTGCATGAATGGTTACTGTCAACTTGCAGATTCCTTTGGTAGTCTTACTAAAAATTTAATAATTACTGGTCAGTGGAAGTTGTGTGTTGTACAAACCACACGTCTACACCGGAACAAGGAAAGGTACCTCAGATTTTTCTACTGAATAGTGTCAGCCCCTGGGTCACACATTAAGATTTACCTGAAGATTCTCCTAGCTTCCACTAGTGTTATAAATGGTGTCTCTTCACTATAGTGATGCAGGACTGCTATGACATAAAAGCACCCAGATCACATATCTTCCTCCCCAGGTTCTTGTCCTAGAATATGACCATAACAATCCCTTTGTTAAAGCAGAGCAAATATGGCTAACCTCCTTAAATTTGATGCTGAGAACTTTACTGAAGAGCTACTTATACATCCAAGGTTTGCCTGTAGAAGTCACTTTTTGTTCACAGAGCTACCAACTCTAAGCACTTAAAAGTAATGTTAAACTCTCCAAAGTCATGATTTTTCCTAAAATTCCTCAAATAATTATAAAATGATATAATTGGCTACTTTCACATCTCTTAAACCTTTGCCTCATTCAGAACATGCATAAGAATGTTAGGACAGGCAGAAAAAGTGATACATAGAGTTGACAGAAGAGGAAGAAATGTTCGGGCAGAACCTGACAATGTACGTTTTTACACCATATTTCATTACGTTGTACATAAAAATGTAAAACTCTATAGTTTGGGTAGTATTTTCACAGCTTTCTCCTCACTGTGAGGACTCTCTAGAAGATGGTCCTGATGTAATCAAACATTTTGGAAGCCTGGAAAATGAGGTTCTAGCAGAAAGAATACAGAAAGGGAATTTCGTAGTCATTTAAGGTTTTCCATGACTTGCCAAACATAAGATTGCTAGGGAACAATTCAGGAACCTAAACACAAGCATCTAGTCCAATGGCATCATTTTAGATGACCTAACGCCTACTATTCAGTTGACTGTCAGAGGAGTGCGTGACTGACCTATGTCCTGTGCCATGCCTACCCAATCCAGTGTGAGTTTTGGGTATATTAGGGCTTCTAAAATGGCAATAGATGCCTATTTTTAGGCACCAAATAGCTCTGTGCCCTTCTCAAGAGGAAATTTTATTCCATTTCATTCCCAATCTCTTTTAATAAAAAGGGGTATCGTTGTTTTACACACTATGTTGAAATTACAATTTATTAAAAAAAAGCAATGCTATTCTGAGAATGTTTAATCCTTCTTTTATATTCTCCACTTTCGTTTGGACTACACAAAGAATATTGCTGGGAAGATTTGCTTCAGATTTTTGACCTGACCACAGTGAAGGCAATCGAGGCAAGGAATCAAGGGAATTCTATTCCCATCATTTTTGAGACATGCTTTTTCAGTTGAGGAGATCTATTGGAATTTGAACAAGTGCAGGCATTTTTCAGTGTTTATGTTAATTAATTCCAATCAAGCTTCTAGATCTTTTTCTTTATACTGTCTGTGATGTCTTCTTTTAATGTTCTCTTTGAATCAGTTGTCTTTTCWGTTATACATATACAAAGGCAGAAAAAAAGTAAGAACATGGGAAAAAGTGAAAACCTGACAATCTTTAACATTTGGATCAACATGTCCATTAACATGTGCTGATAATCACCCTTTTGGAAGAAAAAGATATATTGTACTATAACAAGTGAATTTCTAGTTTCAGCAAAATGTAGTAAGGACTGTGTGCCATATTCTTAAAAGCTTCCCAGATACTTTTATCTCTTTTCTATTTGTCCTACAGAAAAGGAAGCATGAAAGTTGTTTCAGTGTCTTTTTTTGTTTTTTTTGGGTGGTTCTTGAGAATGATGAATATGTTTATGGTTCATCTCCTCTTTAAGAGTGGGTTCTATGGCACAGATCTTTCTTTGTAGGATGACTTGAATATACACATTGTTTATTAGTGTGACCTATCAGTAATAGTTATAAGAAATTCAAATAGTTACAGAACTTTCTTTTAAAAAATATTGTTTGGTCTTTTTGAATGCAGTTGATGAACCAACCCATTCTGCTCTGAAATGACTGTGTTAAAATGCATCCCTCCAGAGCAATATATTTTGCTGGCACAGCTGGATATTTGGTTACCCAGGGAGCTGAAAAATTATGTTTGTTTGAAATTAATGTTTGCCTGGTTTTATAGTAAAAAAAAATACTTTATAAAATGTATAATTCAGCATACAGAATTGTTTGGGTAACACATATGGCTGCATTAAAAAAATGCACAAACATTTTCAGAACAAAGTTTGTCGGAACTCTTATCGGTAGTCATGGAAGTAAACCATCCTCTGCTACCAGATGTCAGAGGACGCAGGAGTGGGAGGCGGACCCGGAGTAACGACGGAGTCTCAATATGAGTATGATCGTTCTCCCTTTATTAGAGCTTACGCAGAGTATATATAGACAGGCGATAGAGCATGTGCTAGCAATAGCTGTATGATTGGTTTACAGTCTCCGTTCACGCGCCTAAAGCRAATACATGATTGGTGCAAAGTTGCTGTTCACGTGGAGGGGCTTGTCGGCCCCCTCCTTGACTTGTTTACCACTACTTGCCTTCCCCTTTTGTAATGGTCTAGAAATGTTCAAGGACAGTTCACATAGCCGTGGGATCCTCCCTCCATCGTGAAGACAGGATTGCTCACTTCTAAGAGATCATGCCCCTTTTCACTTAACCATTCTTCCACAAAAGTTCTGTCTTGGAGACACATTCTACTTCTTCTGCTTGCTTTGTTTGTTCTTCCATTCCACAGAACTAAAAGTGGATTTAGCTCTTCCAGTATACAGCAGAGGTSTTTGAGGAAAGAAAAACAAACAAGAATTCTCACACAACTTGTCATACTCCCCTGAAACAGGGAAAAAGGAGAAAGTTACCATTGCTCACTTTATAATCTTCTGAAGTTCTCAGATCCTGGTGCTGGGGACTGCTGAGGTCTACAATATGCACAGCCTCACCTTAAATGGAAGATAATTCTCTATTGATGCTTTCCTTTCCCCGGTCCCTGAACGTATCAAGGAAAATGTCTGTCCAGAAACAGCTTGAGATCACATTCGTTTTGAGGTGCAGTTATGAATGAAAAACTGATCCTCCGAAGACACCATACAAGGTCATTTATGTAAGTGACACTACCAGTGTTGAAGAGACAAGTCTTATGAGGAAATTTGTAGTGTTTAAAGTGTTGGACTCCAGCAGATCTCTCTTCTCCTGTGGGCTTTGCTCTACCAGCAGCTATGTGTATCTGAGGAATTCTAAATATCTTTAAAATTCTGCAGCAGTTCCTGAGACGAGCATGATACTTCTTTTTCTCCTAGTTCTGTGACCCTTTACATAAGCATAACTGAATTAGTCTACATCAAGCAGCTATCAATGGTAAAAACAATATGTTAAAAAAAATCACCTAAAAATAATGTTTTTCAACCAGCTGTTAAGTCAAGTAATGTATTTGTTTTATTGCACATTTGCATAATAGGGCAAACTAGAAACTCTCTGTAACAGATGTGCTGGTGGCAGGGAGATTTGATTACTGGCTCCTGTTATTAATCACTACAAAAATCCTAAATGATTTGTTTCTACAGTTTAATCAATTTACATCAGAGTACTTGCATTTATGCACACAATGTAGAGATAAAACATCTGTTCACACCTTTATGGCAGCACTGACTTTTTTATAGGRTTGAAGTTTTGTGTTGAGCAAGACACAAGAGACTGACAACTTTTGAAAGAAAAGATTCCACTATTTCTAACAGGAATAATTCAGAGTTGAAAGACATTTCACACTGGCTGTAATACCCACACTGTGCTTATTCTGACTTGAAAAAGCAGGCAAAAAAATCCTTGATTTTTCAAAGTTTTCTCAAAACTTGAGCTAATTAAACTATAAATGCTTTTATGACAGTACTTTTTTTATACAAGCAATTTTAGAGAGTGTTTGGGAAATGATAATGTATATTTTTATAATCAAAGATCTAGAATTCCATACTGAGTTTCTTCTAATTTAAAATTTGACTTCTTATAAATTCCTAACTATAATTTACATTAGCATTTTATTTGATTACACACATTTTAAATGTCAATGCCTATATAAAAAAATGCAAAATGCATATTTTTCAGTCGTGCCCAATTAAATATGATAAATGTATGTCATATGAGTGTTTCAGCTATAAGTTAGAATAACAAATACTGTCCTTTATAAAATAAATGAATGTTTTAATAGCTCCTAAGGAAGTGAAAGGGCGCATAGGCAAAGTAACGAATGCTCAGCCTAGGAAATATAATATCTGTGTACTTTAATACATTTCAGAAAAGCACTGAAATCTTTCTTTCTGTCTGTAGGTCATATCTTTAAGACATTTCTAGTTGTCTTTTTCAGGCATCTGAATTACTAGCCTCACTTGCATTGCCAGCTATTTTCTTGGCATAGGTGAAATCCTAGATGGTGTAAGTCCTAGCTGACAAAAAAGGCTGCATTATTAATTGTATACTGTGTCCTTTCAGCCATCACAGAAGAGAGTTGTCATGTTCATGTTCAGAAAGGAACATGGCTGAAGTACACTGCTGTCATGTAATTTCTAGAGGACAAAATCATACTTGGGATCTAGCTAGGTTTCTAACTTCATAGGGCTTCCAAGATCAAAGGAAAGACTTACTGCCGACTCCTCACGTTCTTGGGTCCTGGAGGAAGTGCTAGGTTGCACACTGTATCTATTGCTATCTCACTGTGTAGGTGCTCTGCTGCATATGTTTCTGCAGACTTCAGGGGGGTTTTGAAGGCTGGTTACCTCATAAGCAGCACAGATGATGGTACTACAGGCTAAGGACTCAAGTAATTTGTACCAGCTGACTACATTTGAAACATATGCTATATATCAGCAGGGAAAAGCTAAACTGCCCAGGATTTAGTGGTTGCAAATACAGAACTAGGAGTATCTTCTGCCATATTGATGATTCTCATACACGGAGGAGACCTCARCAAGGGATTTACATTTCTTCTCCAGGAGATCAGTACCTAAAGAGCCAACCAATATTTTGGGGGTTTATGCATCATGCAGGCCAGCCAGGCGTAATGACAGATAGGAGGGTTAATAATGATACTCGTATTTCAGAATAAAGGTTTTCAGATATTTGGTAACATTAGCATTTTAATAGATTACACAAATTTTATAATATCATGCCTCAGAAAAAAAAAAAGTGAAATGCATATTTTCCATTTGCTCCCAGTTAAATATGGCAAATGTTCTGGCCCCATAATATACAGGAATGTTTCAATTATAAGTTAGAAATAATGTGTATGTTACACCCATGCACATACATATGCTTTCATACATACTTACCTGTTGAGAAATGATAAAATARTTTATTCTTCCTTTTTAATATTTACTATTGAAATTGTTGCTTTTTGCAATGAAATTTTAGTTGTAGTTCTCAATTCCAAGTGTAAGTATTCAGTAGGTGCACATTTTGTTTACAGAGTCTTAAGTTAACATTAAATGTTGTCAAAAATCCTCAGTTTTATCAAGCATTAAAAAATATACTTCCAAGTGACAAAAACTTCCCTTTGAAGTTACATCACAGTTTATAACTTTTGCAAAGTACTCTCACAGCTTTCTGAAAAAAATCCCATACAGTAGCAGATGGAAATACAGAAAAAGGTTTATAAGTCAGGGTTATGAGTGGTTCAGTGATTTCAATGTTAGCTAAAGGACAAAAAGAAAAAAATGTCTAAGAGTGTAAGAGGATAATACAATCCAGACAACAAATTTAACTCTGTTACAGATACAGAGCCATCTCCAAAGTCATTAACACAGTTGCCTGAGGTGTCTGCCAAGGAGCCAGATGTCACTCTTCCATAACTTAGCGTCTGATGATTGCCATTTAATCTGAAGGAGAAGGAAGCATTGTGCTTAGATGCAACAAATATAAAGCCTAACCTCAGTGGGATTTTCAGTTTGTTTTATAAAATCATAAAATGTGAATTTACAAGGCCACCTATAGTGCTCAGGGCATCTACTTGCATTCTGTCCAACTGACAACATTATTTTTTGGAGAACACTTTGCAACCATTCAGAGATTTTAAGCTCAGAAGAAATGGGTATGATCATTTGATTTGATCACCTTCATAACACAGGCTACTGAACGTAAATGATTAATTCCTTCGCTGAAGGGAAAGGTTGTTATTAGCTATACAAAATGAGAAGAACAAAACAGTTATATGAAATATTTTTGTATAAATATCATGTACAAGTAAGAATATTTTTTGCAATATTCTCATGCTTTAATGAACAGAATTAAAACAGATTGGTTTTAAAAGTACCAGGAAGAAAAAAAAGCAAAAAAATTGT
Source organism: Apteryx rowi (assembly GCF_003343035.1). Classification (NCBI taxonomy): domain Eukaryota; kingdom Metazoa; phylum Chordata; class Aves; order Apterygiformes; family Apterygidae; genus Apteryx; species Apteryx rowi. The sequence continues at coordinate 2,480 of NW_020450668.1, read as the reverse complement.
TGTGATAGGATTTCTCAGAGAAAATACTTTATAGGAGAACCCTTAGTAGACTTTAAACAGACTAAGGAAAACTTTGCTAAGCATAAACCTAGGATTTAATAAGAGATGTTAAACTTTTATGACCTCAGCCCTAGAAAGGAGAAAAGATCTCTGTGAGTGAAGGAGGAACTGCTCAGGAAATATCAGAAAGATCTCACAGACATGAAACAATAGCTGACTCTACATGACCAAATACAGAAAAAACCCTCCCCAGTTTATTCTTGGGTCCTGATGCCTTGACATTATATGCCACATTTAAGATATTTTATTTTTAACCTCTGTTGAGCAAACCAGCTTTGTTTTTCTGACACAAAATGCAAGTGTGACTCTAGGGCTTTGCTCTAGGTACTGCTCCCTTTAGGTTATTAGACAAAATTTGTACCCCCTTTGGTTCTCTTGTATCCATAGACTTTTATCCATAGACTCATCCCAAAAGCATTCAGCATACACTCTTGGGGACATGCTATAACACCCCCAAACTGACAGACTGTGACAAAAGCCTTCTATTATTCATTCAATAAGAATGAACTTAGGGCATTGCTACCTTAAGTTACCAGACTTTTTTGTAACTGTGCAGGTCTTGAGGCATCTGAGAGGAAATAGGATCTTGATGCTTTAGATTCCAAAATCAAAAGCTAGTCTCCAAATTGACCGTAACATTAATCAAAAATAGGTAACCAACTCCAATACAAAAAGAGAGAAAAAGATATTGACTCTAGCTTTTTTCTCAACTCTGCAGACTCAGCAGCATTCAACAATAAGCTGGTYTTACAACACTTTAAATTTCAAAAGACATTTTCTTTTCTCCCTAACTTTGAGGGCACAGCAGTATCCAGAATAAACTGGGATCCTGAAGCCCTAGATTCCCAAACCATAACTGTGACACCAAACCTAACCCTAACCCATAGATAAAACTAAAAGCCCCAACTGTACAAAATGAATGGCAAAAGATATTGGCTCATATCAGGAAGAAGGCTGTTGTCAGCTGAAGCCAAGGATTTATATTCTTTATTCTTCTACTGATGAGTCTTCTAATTATAAAATAAGGTTAGGGTTTGGGATTAGTGTGTAGGGTTAATACCAATCTGCCTAGTTTATTGCTTGGTTGCTGTACAACCCTCTAGTATAGGAAGATATCTGGTATTGATTGGTACCAGGAACTTTGGTTACTCTTTTTAATGGTGACATATATCCTCTGTCCATAGTTAAAGTTAAGACAAGGGCAAGCAGGCAAGAATAGGGCATGTGCTGATTCAAGCCAAGGACTTCTTTTCTCTTCTTCTTCTTTGGAATCATCTTCTTGAGTGCAGCTAACAGAGGCAGCGAACAGACGCAGCAGTTTGCACAGCAGTGTTTGGGCTCTGACTAGAATTTGAGGATCTTGTTGGAAGCTGTGGGCTTTCTGAGGACCCCCGAGGAACTAGAAGGTGATTGCTGTGAACAGGAAAGGGGAAGCTAGGCAAGGACAACTGCAGGAGGCCTTGACTTCTCCTGGGAAAAGCTCCTGGGAAAAGCTCTAGCTAGGAGTGGCTGCTGCTAATGAGCTCTCTTGGTTGCCCCTGGCCAAAGGGAGTTGGGGCCTTTGATCCCAGTGGCCCTTGATTAGGGCAGTCAAGCACCCTCTTAGCCAGTGCTAGGGAGAGGCCTATATAAGAGTCCAGGCCCAGAGCGCAGCGAACAGAGGCAGTGAACAGATGCAGCAGTTTGTGCAGAAGGGTGCACGAAGGTACCTTTGTTTCTGTTCCCTGTGGTGTATGTTTCCTCAGGTATGGTCGTGACACGCCGTACAGCGCATTTCCCAGTGGCTGTTGGAGTTGCTGTGTCAGAGGCTTGGACCTAGACTGACCCTCTGACAGTAGATACAGCTCTACAGGTCTCAGGCTGCAGGGAGTGCTTGGGGCCTCTCCGGGAGGCCTGGGCTGGCAGTCAGCTCTCCTGCAGGAGGTGTGCTGCTGTTGATGAGTTGTGTTGTCAGGTAAGGGAGTCACGGGAGGAGGTCAGTAGGCTGCGCAGCATCCAAGAAGCGGAGCAAGAGGTAGACATGGTATTCCTGGACACTGTACAGCTTCAGGAGTCCCAACCCCCCAGCAGTGGAGTTGCCGGAGGGCTCTGTGCCGTGTGAAATGGTACATCATAACACTGTAGAAGAAGGCTGGAAACTGGTCACTGCTCGTGGGAGGAGAAAGGCTCCTATTCCTCCCGAAGACTTGCAGCTGAAGAACAGGTTTAGCACCCTCCAGGATGAGGAGGAGATGGGCATGGCTGCAAGGGAAGTACCTGGAACAACACACCCTGTGCCCTGCCGGAACGCCCGGAAGAAGCGGCAGGTGATTGCTGTGGGGGACTCCCTGCTGCAGGGGACGGAGGCATCTATCTGCCGACCTGACCTCATGTCTAGAGAGGTTTGTGGCCTGCCAGGGGCTCGCGTGAGAGATGTCATG
>NW_020450667.1:0-1015 GCF_003343035.1 Apteryx rowi | reverse complement strand
GTTCCGGCCGCGCGGGACCGAGCGGGAGCCGTGCCGCGGGGAGGGGAGACGAGCTTCGCCATCAGCCTGCCGAGGGGAGGGACAGTTCACCTGGGGTCGCCGCAGGTAGCCCCGGCGGTCCCCAAAAGCCACGTTCGAGCTGGGAAAAGCGCTGGGGAGGGCGCGGTGGCTCAGACCCGAAATCGCCGCCAGCGTCGCGAGTGGGAGACGGCGCCCGCCCGCGCGAGCCGCGTTCGCCCGCGCCGCCGGCAGCTGCAAACAAGAGACGCTGGACCGCAAGTTGCGGGGACGACGGCGAGCTGCTTTAGACCCCGAAATGCTGTGCTTTCACGTTAGTGCCTGGCCTCGGTTCCCGCGGGCGCAGCCGGTAACACCACCCACCGGACCGGGGCCGAACTACAAAAACAGCAAAGGGATTTTCCCCCGGACCTACTGTGCGCGCGCCCTGCTGATAAACTCCAACATTTTCCCTCTGCTGGGGATGCTACTTAAGCGCGGATCCAACCTGAGAAAGGAAGCGGAGAAAGGATGCCGCTCTGCAGCGAAATAGCCGCGCGCCCGCTGCCTCGTGCTAGCTTAGCAGCCTCTAACATAAAGAAAAGCTGGAGTTTTATTTTAAAAAATAAAAGCGTGAGCAGCCCTGCGTTGTCCGCGAGCGAAAAGCGTGTGTTAGGTACATCTGAGATTAGCGGCCTGACCGGGGGGGGGGGGGTGTCGAGGAAAGCAGGCTGTGGGCTATTCCCATCATAACTGCTGCCACGTGGTTCGGAGCCGCCACCGGCAGGAGAAGCCTGTGCAGCTCCGGGAAAACACGAGTCACCCGTGAAGCGAGTGGAGGGGGCAGGTCGGGATACCGGGGGTCCGTCGTGACTCCTGGGTGCGCAGCRGTGCGATCAGGAGGGTTGGAAAAATACTTTTTTGGGGGGGTGGGGGGGGAGGGCGGAAAAGGGAGCGACTTTTTGAAAGTTGAGTTTGCAACTAGTTTATCGTCCGCTGCTGTTTAAGTTGCATCGTG